>NC_135375.1:116755032-116911539 GCF_049243985.1 Paroedura picta
CACCTCTGTTGCCTGGAGAGGAAGTGATGCCGCTTACAGGCCTTGTTATGGGGGGGGGATCTCTAAAAACAATATAAGTCAGACAGTGGTCCAACCTCCACAGAGAAAGTAGAGAGCAACGGACATGACATCACAAAGAGCTCACCTCTGTTGCCTGGAAAGGAAGGGATGCCGCTTACTGGCCTTGGTATGGGAGGGGGATCTCTAAAAACATTATAAGTCAGACAGTGGTCCAACCTCCCCAGAGAAAGTGGAGAGCAATGGACATGACATCACAAACAGCTCACCTCTGTTGCCTGGAGAGGAAGGGATGCCGCTTACAGGCCTTGTTATGGGGGGCGGGAACTCTAAAAACATTATAAGTCAGAGAGTGGGCCTACCTCCACAGAGAAAGTGGAGAGCAACGGACATGACATCACAAAGAGCTCACCTCTGTTGCCTGGAGAGGAAGGGATGCCTCTTACAGGCCTTGTTATAGGGGGGGGGGATCTCTAAAAACATTATAATTCAGACAGTGGGCCTACCTTCACAGAGGAAGTGGAGAGCAACGGACATGACATCACAAAGAGCTCACCTCTGTTGCCTGGAGAGGAAGGGATGCCGCTTACAGGCCTTGTTAAGGAGGGGGGGGACACTAAAAACATTATAAGTCAGACAGTGGTCCAACCTCCACAGAGAAAGTGTAGAGCAACGGACATGATATCACAAACAGCTCACCTCTGTTGCCTGGAGAGGAAGGGATGCCGCTTACTGGCCTTGGTATGGGGGGGGCGGGAATCTCTCAAAACATTATAAGTCAGACAGTGGGCCTACCTCCACAGAGAAAGTGGAGAGCAACGGACATGACATCACAAAGAGCTCACCTCTGTTGCCTGGAGAGGAAGGGATGCCGCTTACAGGCCTTGTTATGGGGGGGGGGATCTCTAAAAACATTTTACGTCAGACAGTGGTCCAACCTCCACAGAGAAAGTGGAGAGCAACGGACATGACATCACAAAGAGCTCACCTCTGTTGCCTGGAGAGGAAGGGATGCCTCTTACAGGCCTTGTTATGGGGGGGGCGGATCTCTCTAAAAACATTATAAGTCAGACAGTGGGCCTACCTCCACAGAGAAAGTGGAGAGCAACGGACATGACATCACAAACAGCTCACCTCTGTTGCCTGGGGAGGAAGGGATGCCGCTTACTGGCCTTGTTATGGGGGGGGGACTCTAAAAACATTTTACGTCAGACAGTGGTCCAACCTCCACAGAGAAAGTGGAGAGCAACGGACATGACATCACTAAGAGCTCACCTCTGTTCCCCGGAGAGGAAGGGATGCCGCTTACAGGCCTTGTTATGGGGGGGGGGGATCTCTAAAAACATGATAAGTCAGACAGTGGTCCAACCTCCACAGAGAAAGTGTAGAGCAACGGACATGACATCACAAAGAGCTCACCTCTGTTGCCTGGAGAGGAAGGGATGCCGCTTACTGGCCTTGGTATGGGGGGGGGGGATCTCTAAAAACATTATAAGTCAGACAGTGGTCCAACCTCCCCAGAGAAAGTGGAGAGCAACGGACATGACATCACAAACAGCTCACCTCTGTTGCCTGGAGAGGAAGGGATGCCGCTTACAGGCCTTGTTATGGGGGGCGGGAACTCTAAAAACATTATAAGTCAGACAGTGGGCCTACCTCCATAGAGAATGTGGAGAGCAACGGATATGACATCACAAAGAGCTCACCTCTGTTGCCTGGAGAGGAAGGGATGCCGCTTACAGGCCTTGGTATGGGGGGGGGGGCGGGAATCTCTAAAAACATTACAAGTCAGACAGTGGGCCTACCTCCACAGAGAAAGTGGAGAGCAACGGACATGACATCACAAACAGCTCACCTCTGTTGCCTGGAGAGGAAGGGATGCCGCTTACTGGCCTTGGTATGGGGGGGGGGAATCTCTAAAAACATTATAAGTCAGAGAGTGGGCCTACCTCCACAGAGAAAGTGGAGAGCTACGGACATGACATCACAAAGAGCTCACCTCTGTTGCCTGGAGAGGAAGGGATGCCTCTTACAGGCCTTGTTATGGGGGGGGGGATCTCTAAAAACATTATAATTCAGACAGTGGGCCTACCTTCACAGAGGAAGTGGAGAGCAACGGACATGACATCACAAACAGCTCACCTCTGTTGCCTGGAGAGGAAGGGATGCCGCTTACAGGCCTTGTTAAGGAGGGGGGGGGACTCTAAAAACATTATAAGTCAGACAGTGGTCCAACCTCCACAGAGAAAGTGTAGAGCAACGGACATGATATCACAAACAGCTCACCTCTGTTGCCTGGAGAGGAAGGGATGCCGCTTACTGGCCTTGGTATGGGGGGGGGGGGGCGGGAATCTCTCAAAACATTATAAGTCAGACAGTGGGCCTACCTCCACAGAGAAAGTGGAGAGCAACGGACATGACATCACAAACAGCTCACCTCTGTTGCCTGGAGAGGAAGGGATGCCGCTTACAGGCCTTGTTATGGGGGGGGGGATCTCTAAAAACATTATAAGTCAGACAGTGGTCCAACCTCCACAGAGAAAGTGGAGAGCAACGGACATGACATCACTAAGAGCTCACCTCTGTTGCCTGGAAAGGAAGGGATGCCGCTTACTGGCCTTGGTATGGGGGGGTGGTCGGGAATCTTTAAAAACATTATGAGTCAGACAGTGGGCCTACCTCCACAGAGAAAGTGGAGAGCAACGGACATGACATCACTAAGAGCTCACCTCTGTTGCCTGGAGAGGAAGGGATGCCGCTTACAGGCCTTGTTAAGGGGGGGGGGGCGGCAATCTCTAAAAACATTATGAGTCAGACAGTGGGCCTACCTCCACAGAGAAAGTGGAGAGCAACGGACATGACATCACAAAGAGCTCACCTCTGTTGCCTGGAGAGGAAGGTATGCCGCTTACAGGCCTTGTTATGGGGGGGGGGATCTCTAAAAACATTATAAGTCAGACAGTGGGCCTACCTCCACAGAGAAAGTGGAGAGCAACGGACATGACATCACAAAGAACTCACCTCTGTTGCCTGGAGAGGAAGGGATGCCGCTTACAGGCCTTGTTTAGGGGGGGGGGGACTCTAAAGACATTATAAGGCAGACAGTGGGCTTACCTCCACAGAGAAAGTGGAGGGCAACGGACATGACATCACAAAGAGCTCACCTCTGTTGCCTGGAGAGGAAGGGATGCCGCTTACAGGCCTTATTATGGGGGGGGGGATCTCTAAAAACATTATAAGTCAGACAGTGGTCCAACCTCCACAGGGAAAGTGGAGAGCAATGGACATGACATCACTAAGAGCTCACCTCTGTTGCCTGGAGAGGAAGGGATGCCGCTTACAGGCCTTGTTATGGGGGTGGGGGATCTCTAAAAACATTATAAGTCAGACACTGGTCCAACCTCCACAGAGAAAGTGGAGAGCAACGGACATGACATCACTAAGAGCTCACCTCTGTTGCCTGGAGAGGATGGGATGCCGCTTACAGGCCTTGTAATGGGGGGGGATCTCTAAAAACAATATAATTCAGACAGTGGGCCTACCTCCACAGAGAAAGTGGAGAGCAACGGACATGACATCACAAAGAGCTCACCTCTGTTGCCTGGAGAGGAAGTGATGCCGCTTACAGGCCTTGTTATGGGGGGGGGGATCTCTAAAAACAATATAAGTCAGACAGTGGTCCAACCTCCACAGAGAAAGTAGAGAGCAACGGACATGACATCACAAAGAGCTCACCTCTGTTGCCTGGAAAGGAAGGGATGCCGCTTACTGGCCTTGGTATGGGGGGGGGATCTCTAAAAACATTATAAGTCAGACAGTGGTCCAACCTCCCCAGAGAAAGTGGAGAGCAATGGACATGACATCACAAACAGCTCACCTCTGTTGCCTGGAGAGGAAGGGATGCCGCTTACAGGCCTTGTTATGGGGGGCGGGAACTCTAAAAACATTATAAGTCCGAGAGTGGGCCTACCTCCACAGAGAAAGTGGAGAGCAACGAACATGACATCACAAAGAGCTCACCTCTGTTGCCTGGAGAGGAAGGGATGCCTCTTACAGGCCTTGTTATAGGGGGGGGGGGATCTCTAAAAACATTATCATTCAGACAGTGGGCCTACCTTCACAGAGGAAGTGGAGAGCAACGGACATGACATCACAAAGAGCTCACCTCTGTTGCCTGGAGAGGAAGGGATGCCGCTTACAGGCCTTGTTAAGGAGGGGGGGGACTCTAAAAACATTATAAGTCAGACAGTGGTCCAACCTCCACAGAGAAAGTGTAGAGCAACGGACATGATATCACAAACAGCTCACCTCTGTTGCCTGGAGAGGAAGGGATGCCACTTACTGGCCTTGGTATGGGGGGGGCGGGAATCTCTCAAAACATTATAAGTCAGACAGTGGGCCTACCTCCACAGAGAAAGTGGAGAGCAACGGACATGACATCACAAAGAGCTCACCTCTGTTGCCTGGAGAGGAAGGGATGCCGCTTACTGGCCTTGGTATGGGGGGGGGGCGGGAATCTCTAAAAACATTATAAGTCAGGCAGTGGGCCTACCTCCACAGAGAAAGTGGAGAGCAACGGACATGACATCACAAACAGCTCACCTCTGTTGCCTGGTGAGGAAGGGATGCCGCTTACTGGCCTTGGTATGGGGGGGGGGAATCTCTAAAAACATTATAAGTCAGAGAGTGGGCCTACCTCCACAGAGAAAGTGGAGAGCAACGGACATGACATCACAAAGAGCTCACCTCTGTTGCCTGGAGAGGAAGGGATGCCTCTTACAGGCCTTGTTACAGGGGGGGGGGATCTCTAAAAACATTATAATTCAGACAGTGGGCCTACCTTCACAGAGGAAGTGGAGAGCAACGGACATGACATCACAAAGAGCTCACCTCTGTTGCCTGGAGAGATAGGGATGCCGCTTACAGGCCTTGTTAAGGAGGGGGGGGACTCTAAAAACATTATAAGTCAGACAGTGGTCCAACCTCCACAGAGAAAGTGTAGAGCAACGGACATGATATCACAAAGAGCTCACCTCTGTTGCCTGGAGAGAAAGGGATGCCGCTTACTGGCCTTGGTATGGGGGGGGCGGGAATCTCTCAAAACATTATAAGTCAGACAGTGGGCCTACCTCCACAGAGAAAGTGGAGAGCAACGGACATGACATCACAAACAGCTCACCTCTGTTGCCTGGAGAGGAAGGGATGCCGCTTACTGGACTTGGTATGGGGGGGGGGAGAATCTCTAAAAACATTATAAGTCAGACAGTGGGTCTACCTCCACAGAGAAAGTGGAGAGCAACGGACATGACATCACAAAGAGCTCACCTCTGTTGCCTGGAGAGGAAGGGATGCCGCTTACAGGCCTTGTTATGGGGGGGGGGATCTCTAAAAACATTATAAGTCAGACAGTGGGCCTACCTCCACAGAGGAAGTGGAGAGCAACGGACATGACATCACAAACAGCTCACCTCTGTTGCCTGGAGAGGAAGGGATGCCGCTTACAGGCCTTGTTATGGGGGGCGGGAACTCTAAAAACATTATAAGTCAGACAGTGGGCTTACCTCCACAGAGAAAGTGTAGAGCAACGGACATGACATCACAAAGAGCTCACCTCTGTTGCCTGGAGAGGAAGGGATGCCGCTTACTGGCCTTGGTATGGGGGGGGGGCGGGAATCTCTAAAAACATTATAAGTCAGACAGTGGGCCTACCTCCACAGAGAAAGTGGAGAGCAACGGACATGACATCACAAACAGCTCACCTCTGTTGCCTGGAGAGGAAGGGATGCCGCTTACTGGCCTTGGTATGGGGGTGGGGGGAATCTCTAAAAACATTATAAGTCAGAGAGTGGGCCTACCTCCACAGAGAAAGTGGAGAGCTACGGACATGACATCACAAAGAGCTCACCTCTGTTGCCTGGAGAGGAAGGGATGCCTCTTACAGGCCTTGTTATGGGGGGGGGGATCTCTAAAAACATTATAATTCAGACAGTGGGCCTACCTTCACAGAGGAAGTGGAGAGCAACGGACATGACATCACAAACAGCTCACCTCTGTTGCCTGGAGAGGAAGGGATGCCGCTTACAGGCCTTGTTAAGGAGGGGGGGGGACTCTAAAAACATTATAAGTCAGACAGTGGTCCAACCTCCACAGAGAAAGTGTAGAGCAACGGACATGATATCACAAACAGCTCACCTCTGTTGCCTGGAGAGGAAGGGATGCCGCTTACTGGCCTTGGTATGGGGGGGGGCGGGAATCTCTCAAAACATTATAAGTCAGACAGTGGGCCTACCTCCACAGAGAAAGTGGAGAGCAACGGACATGACATCACAAACAGCTCACCTCTGTTGCCTGGAGAGGAAGGGATGCCGCTTACTGGCCTTGGTATGGGGGGGGGCGGGAATCTCTCAAAACATTATAAGTCAGACAGTGGGCCTACCTCCACAGAGAAAGTGGAGAGCAACGGACATGACATCACAAACAGCTCACCTCTGTTGCCTGGAGAGGAAGGGATGCCGCTTACTGGACTTGGTATGGGGGGGGGAGAATCTCTAAAAACATTATAAGTCAGACTGTGGGCCTACCTCCACAGAGGAAGTGGAGAGCAACGGACATGACATCACAAAGAGCTCACCTCTGTTGCCTAGAGAGGAAGGGATGCCGTTTACAGGCCTTGTTATGGGGGGGGGGATCTCTAAAAACATTATAATTCAGACAGTGGGCCTACCTTCACAGAGGAAGTGGAGAGCAACGCACATGACATCACAAAGAGCTCACCTCTGTTGCCTGGAGAGGAAGGGATGCCGCTTACAGGCCTTGTTATGGGGGGGGGGATCTCTAAAAACATTATAAGTCAGACAGTGGTCCAACCTCCACAGAGAAAGTGTAGAGCAACGGATATGACATCACAAAGAGCTCACCTCTGTTGCCTGGAGAGGAAGGGATGCCGCTTACTGGCCTTGGTATGGGGGGGGGGGATCTCTAAAAACATTATAAGTCAGACAGTGGTCCAACCTCCACAGAGAAAGTGGAGAGCAACGGACATGACATCACAAACAGCTCACCTCTGTTGCCTGGAGAGGAAGGGATGCCGCTTACAGGCCTTGTTATGGGGGGGCGGGAACTCTAAAAACATTATAAGTCAGACAGTGGGCCTACCTCCATAGAGAATGTGGAGAGCAACGGATATGACATCACAAAGAGCTCACCTCTGTTGCCTGGAGAGGAAGGGATGCTGCTTACAGGCCTTGTTAAGGAGGGGGGGGATCTCTAAAAACATTATAAGTCAGACAGTGGGCTTACCTCCACAGAGAAAGTGGAGAGCAATGGACATGACATCACAAAGAGCTCACCTCTGTTGCCTGGAGAGGAAGGGATGCCGCTTACAGGCCTTGTTATGGGGGGATCTCTAAAAACATTATAAGTCAGACAGTGGTCCAACCTCCACAGAGAAAGTGGAGAGCAACGGACATGACATCAAAAACAGCTCACCTCTGTTGCCTGGAGAGGAAGGGATGCCGCTTACTGGCCTTGGTATGGGGGGGGGGGAATCTCTAAAAACATTATAAGTCAGAGAGTGGGCCTACCTCCACAGAGAAAGTGGAGAGCAACGGACATGACATCACAAAGAGCTCACCTCTGTTGCCTGGAGAGGAAGGGATGCCTCTTACAGGCCTTGTTATGGGGGGGGGGGGATCTCTAAAAACATTATAATTCAGACAGTGGGCCTACCTTCACAAAGGAAGTGGAGAGCAACGGACATGACATCACAAAGAGCTCACCTCTGTTGCCTGGAGAGGAAGGGATGCCGCTTACAGGCCTTGTTAAGGAGGGGGGGGGGACTCTAAAAACATTATAAGTCAGACAGTGGTCCAACCTCCACAGAGAAAGTGTAGAGCAACGGACATGATATCACAAAGAGCTCACCTCTGTTGCCTGGAGAGGAAGGGATGCCACTTACTGGCCTTGGTATGGGGGGGGCGGGAATATCTCAAAACATTATAAGTCAGACAGTGGGCCTACCTCCACAGAGAAAGTGGAGAGCAACGGACATGACATCACAAACAGCTCACCTCTGTTCCCTGGAGAGGAACGGATGCCGCTTACAGGCCTTGTTATGGGGGGGGGATCTCTAAAAACATTATAATTCAGACAGTGGGCCTACCTTCACATAGGAAGTGGAGAGCAACGGACATGGCATCACAAAGAGCTCACCTCTGTTGCCTGGAGAGGAAGGGATGCCGCTTACAGGCCTTGTTAAGGAGGGGGGGATCTCTAAAAACATTATAAGTCAGACAGTGGGCCTACCTCCACAGAGAAAGTGGAGAGCAACAGACATGACATCACAAACAGCTCACCTCTGTTGCCTGGAGAGGAAGGGATGCCGCTTACAGGCCTTGTTATGGGGGGGGGGATCTCTAAAAACATTATAAGTCAGACAGTGGTCCAACCTCCACAGAGAAAGTGGAGAGCAACGGACATGACATCACAAACAGCTCACCTCTGTTGCCTGGAGAGGAAGGGATGCCGCTTACTGGCCTTGGTATGGGGGGGGGGAATCTCTAAAAACATTATAAGTCAGAGAGTGGGCCTACCTCCACAGAGAAAGTGGAGAGCAACGGACATGACATCACAAAGAGCTCTCCTCTGTTGCCTGGAGAGGAAGGGAAGCCTCTTACAGGCCTTGTTATGGGGGGGGGGGATCTCTAAAAACATTATAATTCAGACAGTGGGCTTACCTCCACAGAGAAAGTGTAGAGCAACGGACATGACATCACAAAGAGCTCACCTCTGTTGCCTGGAGAGGAAGGGATGCCGCTTACTGGCCTTGTTATGGGGGGGGATCTATAAAAACATTATGAGTCAGACAGTGGGCCTACCTCCACAGAGAAAATGGAGAGCAACGGACATGACATCACAAAGAGCTCACCTCTGTTGTCTGGAGAGGAAGGGATGCCGCTTACAGGCCTTGTTATGGGGGGGGGGGATCTCTAAAAACATTATAAGTCAGACAGTGGTCCAACCTCCACAGAGAAAGTGGAGAGCAACGGACATGACATCACAAACAGCTCACCTCTGTTGCCTGGAGAGGAAGGGATGCCGCTTACAGGCCTTGGTATGGGGGGGGGGAATCTCTAAAAACATTATAAGTCAGAGAGTGGGCCTACCTCCACAGAGAAAGTGGAGAGCAACGGACATGACATCACAAAGAGCTCACCTCTGTTGCCTGGAGAGGAAGGGATGCCTCTTACAGGCCTTGTTATGGGGGGGGGATCTCTAAAAACATTATAATTCAGACAGTGGGCCTACCTTCACAGAGGAAGTGGAGAGCAACGGACATGACATCACAAAGAGCTCACCTCTGTTGCCTGGAGAGGAAGGGATGCCGCTTACAGGCCTTGTTAAGGAGGGGGGGGGACTCTAAAAACATTATAAGTCAGACAGTGGTCTAACCTCCACAGAGAAACTGTAGAGCAACGGACATGATATCACAAACAGCTCACCTCTGTTGCCTGGGGAGGAAGGGATGCCGCTTACTGGCCTTGGCATGGGGGGGGCGGGAATCTCTCAAAACATTATAAGTCAGACAGTGGGCCTACCTCCACAGAGAAAGTGGAGAGCAACGGACATGACATCACAAACAGCTCACCTCTGTTGCCTGGAGAGGAAGGGATGCCGCTTACTGGACTTGGTATGGGGGGGGGGGAGAATCTCTAAAAACATTATAAGTCAGACAGTGGGCCTACCTCCACAGAGAAAGTGGAGAGCAACGGACATGACATCACAAAGAGCTCACCTCTGTTGCCTGGAGAGGAAGGGATGCCGCTTACAGGCCTTGTTATGGGGGGGGGGGATCTCTAAAAACATTATATGTCAGACAGTGGGCCTACCTCCACAGAGGAAGTGGAGAGCAACGGACATGACATCACAAAGAGCTCACCTCTGTTGCCTGGAGAGGAAGGGATGCCTCTTACTGGACTTGGTATGGGGGGGGGGAGAATCTCTAAAAACATTATAAGTCAGACAGTGGGCCTACCTCCACAGAGAAAGTGGAGAGCAACGGACATGACATCACAAAGAGCTCACCTCTGTTGCCTGGAGAGGAAGGGATGCCGCTTACAGGCCTTGTTATGGGGGGGGGGGATCTCTAAAAACATTATATGTCAGACAGTGGGCCTACCTCCACAGAGGAAGTGGAGAGCAACGGACATGACATCACAAAGAGCTCACCTCTGTTGCCTGGAGAGGAAGGGATGCCTCTTACAGGCCTTGTTATGGGGGGGGGGGGATCTCTAAAAACATTATAATTCAGACAGTGGGCCTACCTTCACAAAGGAAGTGGAGAGCAACGGACATGACATCACAAAGAGCTCACCTCTGTTGCCTGGAGAGGAAGGGATGCCGCTTACAGGCCTTGTTAAGGAGGGGGGGGGGACTCTAAAAACATTATAAGTCAGACAGTGGTCCAACCTCCACAGAGAAAGTGTAGAGCAACGGACATGATATCACAAAGAGCTCACCTCTGTTGCCTGGAGAGGAAGGGATGCCACTTACTGGCCTTGGTATGGGGGGGGCGGGAATATCTCAAAACATTATAAGTCAGACAGTGGGCCTACCTCCACAGAGAAAGTGGAGAGCAACGGACATGACATCACAAACAGCTCACCTCTGTTCCCTGGAGAGGAACGGATGCCGCTTACAGGCCTTGTTATGGGGGGGGGATCTCTAAAAACATTATAATTCAGACAGTGGGCCTACCTTCACATAGGAAGTGGAGAGCAACGGACATGGCATCACAAAGAGCTCACCTCTGTTGCCTGGAGAGGAAGGGATGCCGCTTACAGGCCTTGTTAAGGAGGGGGGGATCTCTAAAAACATTATAAGTCAGACAGTGGGCCTACCTCCACAGAGAAAGTGGAGAGCAACAGACATGACATCACAAACAGCTCACCTCTGTTGCCTGGAGAGGAAGGGATGCCGCTTACAGGCCTTGTTATGGGGGGGGGGATCTCTAAAAACATTATAAGTCAGACAGTGGTCCAACCTCCACAGAGAAAGTGGAGAGCAACGGACATGACATCACAAACAGCTCACCTCTGTTGCCTGGAGAGGAAGGGATGCCGCTTACTGGCCTTGGTATGGGGGGGGGGAATCTCTAAAAACATTATAAGTCAGAGAGTGGGCCTACCTCCACAGAGAAAGTGGAGAGCAACGGACATGACATCACAAAGAGCTCTCCTCTGTTGCCTGGAGAGGAAGGGAAGCCTCTTACAGGCCTTGTTATGGGGGGGGGGATCTCTAAAAACATTATAATTCAGACAGTGGGCTTACCTCCACCGAGAAAGTGTAGAGCAACGGACATGACATCACAAAGAGCTCACCTCTGTTGCCTGGAGAGGAAGGGATGCCGCTTACTGGCCTTGTTATGGGGGGGGGATCTATAAAAACATTATGAGTCAGACAGTGGGCCTACCTCCACAGAGAAAATGGAGAGCAACGGACATGACATCACAAAGAGCTCACCTCTGTTGTCTGGAGAGGAAGGGATGCCGCTTACAGGCCTTGTTATGGGGGGGGGGATCTCTAAAAACATTATAAGTCAGACAGTGGTCCAACCTCCACAGAGAAAGTGGAGAGCAACGGACATGACATCACAAACAGCTCACCTCTGTTGCCTGGAGAGGAAGGGATGCCGCTTACAGGCCTTGGTATGGGGGGGGGGGAATCTCTAAAAACATTATAAGTCAGAGAGTGGGCCTACCTCCACAGAGAAAGTGGAGAGCAACGGACATGACATCACAAAGAGCTCACCTCTGTTGCCTGGAGAGGAAGGGATGCCTCTTACAGGCCTTGTTATGGGGGGGGGGATCTCTAAAAACATTATAATTCAGACAGTGGGCCTACCTTCACAGAGGAAGTGGAGAGCAACGGACATGACATCACAAAGAGCTCACCTCTGTTGCCTGGAGAGGAAGGGATGCCGCTTACAGGCCTTGTTAAGGAGGGGGGGGGACTCTAAAAACATTATAAGTCAGACAGTGGTCTAACCTCCACAGAGAAACTGTAGAGCAACGGACATGATATCACAAACAGCTCACCTCTGTTGCCTGGAGAGGAAGGGATGCCGCTTACTGGCCTTGGCATGGGGGGGGCGGGAATCTCTCAAAACATTATAAGTCAGACAGTGGGCCTACCTCCACAGAGAAAGTGGAGAGCAACGGACATGACATCACAAACAGCTCACCTCTGTTGCCTGGAGAGGAAGGGATGCCGCTTACTGGACTTGGTATGGGGGGGGGGGAGAATCTCTAAAAACATTATAAGTCAGACAGTGGGCCTACCTTCACAGAGAAAGTGGAGAGCAACGGACATGACATCACAAAGAGCTCACCTCTGTTGCCTGGAGAGGAAGGGATGCCGCTTACAGGCCTTGTTATGGGGGGGGGGGATCTCTAAAAACATTATATGTCAGACAGTGGGCCTACCTCCACAGAGGAAGTGGAGAGCAACGGACATGACATCACAAAGAGCTCACCTCTGTTGCCTGGAGAGGAAGGGATGCCTCTTACTGGACTTGGTATGGGGGGGGGGGAGAATCTCTAAAAACATTATAAGTCAGACAGTGGGCCTACCTCCACAGAGAAAGTGGAGAGCAACGGACATGACATCACAAAGAGCTCACCTCTGTTGCCTGGAGAGGAAGGGATGCCGCTTACAGGCCTTGTTATGGGGGGGGGGGATCTCTAAAAACATTATATGTCAGACAGTGGGCCTACCTCCACAGAGGAAGTGGAGAGCAACGGACATGACATCACAAAGAGCTCACCTCTGTTGCCTGGAGAGGAAGGGATGCCTCTTACAGGCCTTGTTATGGGGGGGGGGGGATCTCTAAAAACATTATAATTCAGACAGTGGGCCTACCTTCACAAAGGAAGTGGAGAGCAACGGACATGACATCACAAAGAGCTCACCTCTGTTGCCTGGAGAGGAAGGGATGCCGCTTACAGGCCTTGTTAAGGAGGGGGGGGGGACTCTAAAAACATTATAAGTCAGACAGTGGTCCAACCTCCACAGAGAAAGTGTAGAGCAACGGACATGATATCACAAAGAGCTCACCTCTGTTGCCTGGAGAGGAAGGGATGCCACTTACTGGCCTTGGTATGGGGGGGGCGGGAATATCTCAAAACATTATAAGTCAGACAGTGGGCCTACCTCCACAGAGAAAGTGGAGAGCAACGGACATGACATCACAAACAGCTCACCTCTGTTCCCTGGAGAGGAACGGATGCCGCTTACAGGCCTTGTTATGGGGGGGGGATCTCTAAAAACATTATAATTCAGACAGTGGGCCTACCTTCACATAGGAAGTGGAGAGCAACGGACATGGCATCACAAAGAGCTCACCTCTGTTGCCTGGAGAGGAAGGGATGCCGCTTACAGGCCTTGTTAAGGAGGGGGGGATCTCTAAAAACATTATAAGTCAGACAGTGGGCCTACCTCCACAGAGAAAGTGGAGAGCAACAGACATGACATCACAAACAGCTCACCTCTGTTGCCTGGAGAGGAAGGGATGCCGCTTACAGGCCTTGTTATGGGGGGGGGGGATCTCTAAAAACATTATAAGTCAGACAGTGGTCTAACCTCCACAGAGAAACTGTAGAGCAACGGACATGATATCACAAACAGCTCACCTCTGTTGCCTGGAGAGGAAGGGATGCCGCTTACTGGCCTTGGCATGGGGGGGGCGGGAATCTCTCAAAACATTATAAGTCAGACAGTGGGCCTACCTCCACAGAGAAAGTGGAGAGCAACGGACATGACATCACAAACAGCTCACCTCTGTTGCCTGGAGAGGAAGGGATGCCGCTTACTGGACTTGGTATGGGGGGGGGGGAGAATCTCTAAAAACATTATAAGTCAGACAGTGGGCCTACCTCCACAGAGAAAGTGGAGAGCAACGGACATGACATCACAAAGAGCTCACCTCTGTTGCCTGGAGAGGAAGGGATGCCGCTTACAGGCCTTGTTATGGGGGGGGGGGATCTCTAAAAACATTATATGTCAGACAGTGGGCCTACCTCCACAGAGGAAGTGGAGAGCAACGGACATGACATCACAAAGAGCTCACCTCTGTTGCCTGGAGAGGAAGGGATGCCTCTTACTGGACTTGGTATGGGGGGGGGGGAGAATCTCTAAAAACATTATAAGTCAGACAGTGGGCCTACCTCCACAGAGAAAGTGGAGAGCAACGGACATGACATCACAAAGAGCTCACCTCTGTTGCCTGGAGAGGAAGGGATGCCGCTTACAGGCCTTGTTATGGGGGGGGGGATCTCTAAAAACATTATATGTCAGACAGTGGGCCTACCTCCACAGAGGAAGTGGAGAGCAACGGACATGACATCACAAAGAGCTCACCTCTGTTGCCTGGAGAGGAAGGGATGCCTCTTACAGGCCTTGTTATGGGGGGGGGGGATCTCTAAAAACATTATAATTCAGACAGTGGGCCTACCTTCACAAAGGAAGTGGAGAGCAACGGACATGACATCACAAAGAGCTCACCTCTGTTGCCTGGAGAGGAAGGGATGCCGCTTACAGGCCTTGTTAAGGAGGGGGGGGGGACTCTAAAAACATTATAAGTCAGACAGTGGTCCAACCTCCACAGAGAAAGTGTAGAGCAACGGACATGATATCACAAAGAGCTCACCTCTGTTGCCTGGAGAGGAAGGGATGCCACTTACTGGCCTTGGTATGGGGGGGGCGGGAATATCTCAAAACATTATAAGTCAGACAGTGGGCCTACCTCCACAGAGAAAGTGGAGAGCAACGGACATGACATCACAAACAGCTCACCTCTGTTCCCTGGAGAGGAACGGATGCCGCTTACAGGCCTTGTTATGGGGGGGGGATCTCTAAAAACATTATAATTCAGACAGTGGGCCTACCTTCACATAGGAAGTGGAGAGCAACGGACATGGCATCACAAAGAGCTCACCTCTGTTGCCTGGAGAGGAAGGGATGCCGCTTACAGGCCTTGTTAAGGAGGGGGGGATCTCTAAAAACATTATAAGTCAGACAGTGGGCCTACCTCCACAGAGAAAGTGGAGAGCAACAGACATGACATCACAAACAGCTCACCTCTGTTGCCTGGAGAGGAAGGGATGCCGCTTACAGGCCTTGTTATGGGGGGGGGGATCTCTAAAAACATTATAAGTCAGACAGTGGTCCAACCTCCACAGAGAAAGTGGAGAGCAACGGACATGACATCACAAACAGCTCACCTCTGTTGCCTGGAGAGGAAGGGATGCCGCTTACTGGCCTTGGTATGGGGGGGGGAATCTCTAAAAACATTATAAGTCAGAGAGTGGGCCTACCTCCACAGAGAAAGTGGAGAGCAACGGACATGACATCACAAAGAGCTCTCCTCTGTTGCCTGGAGAGGAAGGGAAGCCTCTTACAGGCCTTGTTATGGGGGGGGGGGGATCTCTAAAAACATTATAATTCAGACAGTGGGCTTACCTCCACAGAGAAAGTGTAGAGCAACGGACATGACATCACAAAGAGCTCACCTCTGTTGCCTGGAGAGGAAGGGATGCCGCTTACTGGCCTTGTTATGGGGGGGGGATCTATAAAAACATTATGAGTCAGACAGTGGGCCTACCTCCACAGAGAAAATGGAGAGCAACGGACATGACATCACAAAGAGCTCACCTCTGTTGCCTGGAGAGGTAGGGATGCCGCTTACAGGCCTTGTTAAGGAGGGGGGGATCTCTAAAAACATTATAAGTCAGACAGTGGGCTTACCTCCACAGAGAAAGTGGAGAGCAACGGACATGACATCACAAAGAGCTCACCTCTGTTGTCTGGAGAGGAAGGGATGCCGCTTACAGGCCTTGTTATGGGGGGGGGGATCTCTAAAAACATTATAAGTCAGACAGTGGTCCAACCTCCACAGAGAAAGTGGAGAGCAACGGACATGACATCACAAACAGCTCACCTCTGTTGCCTGGAGAGGAAGGGATGCCGCTTACAGGCCTTGGTATGGGGGGGGGGAATCTCTAAAAACATTATAAGTCAGAGAGTGGGCCTACCTCCACAGAGAAAGTGGAGAGCAACGGACATGACATCACAAAGAGCTCACCTCTGTTGCCTGGAGAGGAAGGGATGCCTCTTACAGGCCTTGTTATGGGGGGGGGGATCTCTAAAAACATTATAATTCAGACAGTGGGCCTACCTTCACAGAGGAAGTGGAGAGCAACGGACATGACATCACAAAGAGCTCACCTCTGTTGCCTGGAGAGGAAGGGATGCCGCTTACAGGCCTTGTTAAGGAGGGGGGGGGACTCTAAAAACATTATAAGTCAGACAGTGGTCTAACCTCCACAGAGAAACTGTAGAGCAACGGACATGATATCACAAACAGCTCACCTCTGTTGCCTGGAGAGGAAGGGATGCCGCTTACTGGCCTTGGCATGGGGGGGGCGGGAATCTCTCAAAACATTATAAGTCAGACAGTGGGCCTACCTCCACAGAGAAAGTGGAGAGCAACGGACATGACATCACAAACAGCTCACCTCTGTTGCCTGGAGAGGAAGGGATGCCGCTTACTGGACTTGGTATGGGGGGGGGGGAGAATCTCTAAAAACATTATAAGTCAGACAGTGGGCCTACCTCCACAGAGAAAGTGGAGAGCAACGGACATGACATCACAAAGAGCTCACCTCTGTTGCCTGGAGAGGAAGGGATGCCGCTTACAGGCCTTGTTATGGGGGGGGGGGGATCTCTAAAAACATTATATGTCAGACAGTGGGCCTACCTCCACAGAGGAAGTGGAGAGCAACGGACATGACATCACAAAGAGCTCACCTCTGTTGCCTGGAGAGGAAGGGATGCCGTTTACAGGCCTTGTTATGGGGGGGGATCTCTAAAAACATTATAATTCAGACAGTGGGCCTACCTTCACAGAGGAAGTGTAGAGCAGCGCACATGACATCACAAAGAGCTCACCTCTGTTGCCTGGAGAGGAAGGGATGCCGCTTACAGGCCTTGTTATGGGGGGGGGATCTCTAAAAACATTATAAGTCAGACAGTGGTCCAACCTCCACAGAGAAAGTGTAGAGCAACGGACATGACATCACAAAGAGCTCACCTCTGTTGCCTGGAGAGGAAGGGATGCCGCTTACTGGCCTTGGTATGGGGGGGGGATCTCTAAAAACATTATAAGTCAGACAGTGGTCCAACCTCCACAGAGAAAGTGGAGAGCAACGGACATGACATCACAAACAGCTCACCTCTGTTGCCTGGAGAGGAAGGGATGCCGCTTACAGGCCTTGTTATGGGGGGGCGGGAACTCTAAAAACATTATAAGTCAGACAGTGGGCTTACCTCCACAGAGAAAGTGGAGAGCAACGGACATGACATCACAAAGAGCTCACCTCTGTTGCCTGGAGAGGAAGGGATGCCGCTTACAGGCCTTGTTAAGGAGGGGGGGGGACTCTAAAAACATTATAAGTCAGACAGTGGGCTTACCTCCACAGAGAAAGTGTAGAGCAACGGACATGACATCACAAAGAGCTCACCTCTGTTGCCTGGAGAGGAAGGGATGCCGCTTACTGGCCTTGTTATGGGGGGGGGGATCTCTAAAAACATTATGAGTCAGACAGTGGGCCTACCTCCACAGAGAAAATGGAGAGCAACGGACATGACATCACAAAGAGCTCACCTCTGTTGCCTGGAGAGGTAGGGATCCCGCTTACAGGCCTTGTTAAGGAGGGGGGATCTCTAAAAACATTATAAGTCAGACAGTGGGCTTACCTCCACAGAGAAAGTGGAGAGCAACGGACATGACATCACAAAGAGCTCACCTCTGTTGTCTGGAGAGGAAGGGATGCCGCTTACAGGCCTTGTTATGGGGGGGGGATCTCTAAAAACATTATAAGTCAGACAGTGGTCCAACCTCCACAGAGAAAGTGGAGAGCAACGGACATGACATCACAAACAGCTCACCTCTGTTGCCTGGAGAGGAAGGGATGCCGCTTACTGGCCTTGGTATGGGGGGGGTGGAATCTCTAAAAACATTATAAGTCAGAGAGTGGGCCTACCTCCACATTGAAAGTGGAGAGCAACGGACATGACATCACAAAGAGCTCTCCTCTGTTGCCTGGAGAGGAAGGGATGCCTCTTACAGGCCTTGTTATGGGGGGGGGATCTCTAAAAACATTATAATTCAGACAGTGGGCCTACCTTCACAAAGGAAGTGGAGAGCAACGGACATGACATCACAAAGAGCTCACCTCTGTTGCCTGGAGAGGAAGGGATGCCGCTTACAGGCCTTGTTAAGGAGGGGGGGGGGACTCTAAAAAACATTATAAGTCAGACAGTGGTCCAACCTCCACAGAGAAAGTGTAGAGCAACGGACATGATATCACAAAGAGCTCACCTCTGTTGCCTGGAGAGGAAGGGATGCCACTTACTGGCCTTGGTATGGGGGGGGGGGCGGGAATATCTCAAAACATTATAAGTCAGACAGTGGGCCTACCTCCACAGAGAAAGTGGAGAGCAACGGACATGACATCACAAACAGCTCACCTCTGTTCCCTGGAGAGGAAGGGATGCCGCTTACAGGCCTTGTTATGGGGGGGGGGATCTCTAAAAACATTATAATTCAGACAGTGGGCCTACCTTCACATAGGAAGTGGAGAGCAACGGACATGACATCACAAAGAGCTCACCTCTGTTGCCTGGAGAGGAAGGGATGCCGCTTACAGGCCTTGTTAAGGAGGGGGGGATCGCTAAAAACATTATAAGTCAGACAGTGGGCTTACCTCCACAGAGAAAGTGGAGAGCAACGGACATGACATCACAAAGAGCTCACCTCTGTTGCCTGGAGAGGAAGGGATGCCGCTTACAGGCCTTGTTATGGGGGGGGGGGGATCTCTAAAAACATTATAAGTCAGACAGTGGGCCTACCTCCACAGAGGAAGTGGAGAGCAACGGACATGACATCACAAAGAGCTCACCTCTGTTGCCTGGAGAGGAAGGGATGCCGCTTACTGGCCTTGGTGTGGGGGGGGCGGGAATATCTCAAAACATTATAAGTCAGACAGTGGGCCTACCTCCACAGAGAAAGTGGAGAGCAACGGACATGACATCACAAACAGCTCACCTCTGTTGCCTGGAGAGGAAGGGATGCCGCTTACAGGCCTTGTTATGGGGGGGGGATCTCTAAAAACATTATAATTCAGACAGTGGGCCTACCTTCACATAGGAAGTGGAGAGCAACGGACATGACATCACAAAGAGCTCACCTCTGTTGCCTGGAAAGGAAGGGATGCCGCTTACAGGCCTTCTTATGGGGGGGGGGATCTCTAAAAACATTATAAGTCAGACAGTGGTCCAACCTCCACAG
Organism: Paroedura picta; assembly: GCF_049243985.1. Lineage (NCBI taxonomy): Eukaryota > Metazoa > Chordata > Lepidosauria > Squamata > Gekkonidae > Paroedura > Paroedura picta. The sequence goes on from NC_135375.1 coordinate 116,774,456, forward strand.
AGAAAGTGTAGAGCAACGGACATGACATCACAAAGAGCTCACCTCTGTTGCCTGGAGAGGAAGGGATGCCGCTTACTGGCCTTGGTATGGGGGGGGGATCTCTAAAAACATTATAAGTCAGACAGTGGTCCAACCTCCACAGAGAAAGTGGAGAGCAACGGACATGACATCACAAACAGCTCACCTCTGTTGCCTAGAGAGGAAGGGATGCCGCTTACAGGCCTTGTTATGGGGGGGCGGGAACTCTAAAAACATTATAAGTCAGACAGTGGGCCTACCTCCATAGAGAATGTGGAGAGCAACGGATATGACATCACAAAGAGCTCACCTCTGTTGCCTGGAGAGGAAAGGATGCCGCTTACAGGCCTTGTTAAGGAGGGGGGGATCTCTAAAAACATTATAAGTCAGACAGTGGGCTTACCTCCACAGAGAAAGTGGAGAGCAACGGACATGACATCACAAAGAGCTCACCTCTGTTGCCTGGAGAGGAAGGGATGCCGCTTACTGGCCTTGGTATGGGGGGGGGGAATCTCTAAAAACATTATAAGTCAGAGAGTGGGCCTACCTCCACAGAGAAAGTGGAGAGCAACGGACATGACATCACAAAGAACTCACCTCTGTTGCCTGGAGAGGAAGGGATGCCGCTTACAGGCCTTGTTAAGGAGGGGGGGGGGACTCTAAAAAACATTATAAGTCAGACAGTGGTCCAACCTCCACAGAGAAAGTGTAGAGCAACGGACATGATATCACAAAGAGCTCACCTCTGTTGCCTGGAGAGGAAGGGATGCCACTTACTGGCCTTGGTATGGGGGGGGGGGGCGGGAATATCTCAAAACATTATAAGTCAGACAGTGGGCCTACCTCCACAGAGAAAGTGGAGAGCAACGGACATGACATCACAAAGAGCTCACCTCTGTTGCCTGGAGAGGAAGGGATGCCGCTTACAGGCCTTGTTATGGGGGGGGGGATCTCTAAAAACATTATAAGTCAGACAGTGGGCCTACCTCCACCGAGAAAGTGGAGAGCAACGGACATGACATCACAAACAGCTCACCTCTGTTGCCTAGAGAGGAAGGGATGCCGCTTACTGACCTTGGTATGGGGGGGGGAATCTCTAAAAACATTATAAGTCAGGGAGTGGGCCTACCTCCACAGAGAAAGTGGAGAGCAACGGACATGACATCACAAAGAGCTCTCCTCTGTTGCCTGGAGAGGAAGGGATGCCTCTTACAGGCCTTGTTATGGGGGGGGGGATCCCTAAAAACATTATAATTCAGACAGTGGGCCTACCTTCACAAAGGAAGTGGAGAGCAACGGACATGACATCACAAAGAGCTCACCTCTGTTGCCTGGAGAGGAAGGGATGCCGCTTACAGGCCTTGTTAAGGAGGGGGGGGGACTCTAAAAACATTATAAGTCAGACAGTGGGCTTACCTCCACAGAGGAAGTGTAGAGCAACGGACATGATATCACAAAGAGCTCACCTCTGTTGCCTGGAGAGGAAGGGATGCCGCTTACTGGCCTTGGTATGGGGGGGGCGGGAATATCTCAAAACATTATAAGTCAGACAGTGGGCCTACCTCCACAGAGAAAGTGGAGAGCAACGGACATGACATCACAAACAGCTCACCTCTGTTGCCTGGAGAGGAAGGGATGCCGCTTACAGGCCTTGTTAAGGAGGGGGGGATCTCTAAAAACATTATAAGTCAGACAGTGGGCTTACCTCCACAGAGAAAGTGGAGAGCGACGGACATGACATCACAAAGAGCTCACCTCTGTTGCCTGGAGAGGAAGGGATGCCGCTTACAGGCCTTGTTATGGGGGGGCGCGAACTCTAAAACATTATAAGTCAGACAGTGGGCCTACCTCCATAGAGAATGTGGAGAGCAACGGATATGACATCACAAAGAGCTCACCTCTGTTGCCTGGAGAGGAAAGGATGCCGCTTACAGGCCTTGTTAAGGAGGGGGGGATCTCTAAAAACATTATAAGTCAGACAGTGGGCTTACCTCCACAGAGAAAGTGGAGAGCAACGGACATGACATCACAAAGAGCTCACCTCTGTTGCCTGGAGAGGAAGGGATGCCGCTTACAGGCCTTGTTAAGGAGGGGGGGGGGACTCTAAAAACATTATAAGTCAGACAGTGGGCTTACCTCCACAGAGAAAGTGTAGAGCAACAGACATGACATCACAAAGAGCTCACCTCTGTTGCCTGGAGAGGAAGGGATGCCGCTTACTGGCCTTGTTATGGGGGGGGGGATCTCTAAAAACATTATGAGTCAGACAGTGGGCCTACCTCCACAGAGAAAGTGGAGAGCAACGGACATGACATCACAAACAGCTCACCTCTGTTGCCTGGAGAGGAAGGGATGCCGCTTACTGGCCTTGGTATGGGGGGGGGGAATCTCTAAAAACATTATAAGTCAGAGAGTGGGCCTACCTCCACAGAGAAAGTGGAGAGCAACGGACATGACATCACAAAGAGCCCTCCTCTGTTGCCTGGAGAGGAAGGAATGCCTCTTACAGGCCTTGTTATGGGGGGGGGGATCTCTAAAAACATTATAATTCAGACAGTGGGCCTACCTTCACAAAGGAAGTGGAGAGCAACGGACATGACATCACAAAGAGCTCACCTCTGTTGCCTAGAGAGGAAGGGATGCCGCTTACAGGCCTTGTTAAGGAGGGGGGGGACTCTAAAAAACATTATAAGTCAGACAGTGGTCCAACCTCCACAGAGAAAGTGTAGAGCAACGGACATGATATCACAAAGAGCTCACCTCTGTTGCCTGGAGAGGAAGGGATGCCACTTACTGGCCTTGGTATGGGGGGGGGGCGGGAATATCTCAAAACTTTATAAGTCAGACAGTGGGCCTACCTCCACAGAGAAAGTGGAGAGCAACGGACATGACATCACAAAGAGCTCACCTCTGTTGCCTGGAGAGGAAGGGATGCCGCTTACAGGCCTTGTTATGGGGGGGGGGGATCTCTAAAAACATTATAAGTCAGACAGTGGGCCTACCTCCACAGAGAAAGTGGAGAGCAACGGACATGACATCACAAACAGCTCACCTCTGTTGCCTGGAGAGGAAGGGATGCCGCTTACTGACCTTGGTATGGGGGGGGGGAATCTCTAAAAACATTATAAGTCAGAGAGTGGGCCTACCTCCACAGAGAAAGTGGAGAGCAACGGACATGACATCACAAAGAGCTCTCCTCTGTTGCCTGGAGAGGAAGGGATGCCTCTTACAGGCCTTGTTATGGGGGGGGGGGATCTCTAAAAACATTATAATTCAGACAGTGGGCCTACCTTCACAAAGGAAGTGGAGAGCAACGGACATGACATCACAAAGAGCTCACCTCTGTTGCCTGGAGAGGAAGGGATGCCGCTTACAGGCCTTGTTAAGGAGGGGGGGGGACTCTAAAAACATTATAAGTCAGACAGTGGGCTTACCTCCACAGAGGAAGTGTAGAGCAACGGACATGATATCACAAAGAGCTCACCTCTGTTGCCTGGAGAGGAAGGGATGCCGCTTACTGGCCTTGGTATGGGGGGGGGCGGGAATATCTCAAAACATTATAAGTCAGACAGTGGGCCTACCTCCACAGAGAAAGTGGAGAGCAACGGACATGACATCACAAACAGCTCACCTCTGTTGCCTGGAGAGGAAGGGATGCCGCTTACAGGCCTTGTTATGGGGGGGGGGGATCTCTAAAAACATTATAATTCAGACAGTGGGCCTACCTTCACATAGGAAGTGGAGAGCAACGGACATGACATCACAAAGAGCTCACCTCTGTTGCCTGGAAAGGAAGGGATGCCGCTTACAGGCCTTGTTATGGGGGGGGGATCTCTAAAAACATTATAAGTCAGACAGTGGTCCAACCTCCACAGAGAAAGTGTAGAGCAACGGACATGACATCACAAAGAGCTCACCTCTGTTGCCTGGAGAGGAAGGGATGCCGCTTACAGGCCTTGTTAAGGAGGGGGGGATCTCTAAAAACATTATAAGTCAGACAGTGGGCTTACCTCCACAGAGAAAGTGGAGAGCAACGGACATGACATCACAAAGAGCTCACCTCTGTTGCCTGGAGAGGAAGGGATGCCGCTTACAGGCCTTGTTATGGGGGGGCGGGAACTCTAAAAACATTATAAGTCAGACAGTGGGCCTACCTCCATAGAGAATGTGGAGAGCAACGGATATGACATCACAAAGAGCTCACCTCTGTTGCCTGGAGAGGAAAGGATGCCGCTTACAGGCCTTGTTAAGGAGGGGGGGATCTCTAAAAACATTATAAGTCAGACAGTGGGCTTACCTCCACAGAGAAAGTGGAGAGCAACGGACATGACATCACAAAGAGCTCACCTCTGTTGCCTGGAGAGGAAGGGATGCCGCTTACAGGCCTTGTTAAGGAGGGGGGGGGGACTCTAAAAACATTATAAGTCAGACAGTGGGCTTACCTCCACAGAGAAAGTGTAGAGCAACAGACATGACATCACAAAGAGCTCACCTCTGTTGCCTGGAGAGGAAGGGATGCCGCTTACTGGCCTTGTTATGGGGGGGGGGATCTCTAAAAACATTATGAGTCAGACAGTGGGCCTACCTCCACAGAGAAAGTGGAGAGCAACGGACATGACATCACAAACAGCTCACCTCTGTTGCCTGGAGAGGAAGGGATGCCGCTTACTGGCCTTGGTATGGGGGGGGGGAATCTCTAAAAACATTATAAGTCAGAGAGTGGGCCTACCTCCACAGAGAAAGTGGAGAGCAACGGACATGACATCACAAAGAGCCCTCCTCTGTTGCCTGGAGAGGAAGGGATGCCTCTTACAGGCCTTGTTATGGGGGGGGGGGATCTCTAAAAACATTATAATTCAGACAGTGGGCCTACCTTCACAAAGGAAGTGGAGAGCAACGGACATGACATCACAAAGAGCTCACCTCTGTTGCCTGGAGAGGAAGGGATGCCGCTTACAGGCCTTGTTAAGGAGGGGGGGGGACTCTAAAAAACATTATAAGTCAGACAGTGGTCCAACCTCCACAGAGAAAGTGTAGAGCAACGGACATGATATCACAAAGAGCTCACCTCTGTTGCCTGGAGAGGAAGGGATGCCACTTACTGGCCTTGGTATGGGGGGGGGGGCGGGAATATCTCAAAACTTTATAAGTCAGACAGTGGGCCTACCTCCACAGAGAAAGTGGAGAGCAACGGACATGACATCACAAAGAGCTCACCTCTGTTGCCTGGAGAGGAAGGGATGCCGCTTACAGGCCTTGTTATGGGGGGGGGGATCTCTAAAAACATTATAAGTCAGACAGTGGGCCTACCTCCACAGAGAAAGTGGAGAGCAACGGACATGACATCACAAACAGCTCACCTCTGTTGCCTGGAGAGGAAGGGATGCCGCTTACTGGCCTTGGTATGGGGGGGGGGAATCTCTAAAAACATTATAAGTCAGAGAGTGGGCCTACCTCCACAGAGAAAGTGGAGAGCAACGGACATGACATCACAAAGAGCTCTCCTCTGTTGCCTGGAGAGGAAGGGATGCCTCTTACAGGCCTTGTTATGGGGGGGGGATCTCTAAAAACATTATAATTCTGACAGTGGGCCTACCTTCACAAAGGAAGTGGAGAGCAACGGACATGACATCACAAAGAGCTCACCTCTGTTGCCTGGAGAGGAAGGGATGCCGCTTACAGGCCTTGTTAAGGAGGGGGGGGGGACTCTAAAAACATTATAAGTCAGACAGTGGGCTTACCTCCACAGAGGAAGTGTAGAGCAACGGACATGATATCACAAAGAGCTCACCTCTGTTGCCTGGAGAGGAAGGGATGCCGCTTACTGGCCTTGGTATGGGGGGGGTGGGAATATCTCAAAACATTATAAGTCAGACAGTGGGCCTACCTCCACAGAGAAAGTGGAGAGCAACGGACATGACATCACAAAGAGCTCACCTCTGTTGCCTGGAGAGGAAGGGATGCCGCTTACAGGCCTTGTTATGGGGGGGGGATCTCTAAAAACATTATAAGTCAGACAGTGGTCCAACCTCCACAGAGAAAGTGTAGAGCAACGGACATGACATCACAAAGAGCTCACCTCTGTTGCCTGGAGAGGAAGGGATGCCGCTTACTGGCCTTGGTATGGGGGGGGGATCTCTAAAAACATTATAAGTCAGACAGTGGTCCAACCTCCACAGAGAAAGTGGAGAGCAACGGACATGACATCACAAACAGCTCACCTCTGTTGCCTGGAGAGGAAGGGATGCCGCTTACAGGCCTTCTTATGGGGGGGCGGGAACTCTAAAAACATTATAAGTCAGACAGTGGGCCTACCTCCATAGAGAATGTGGAGAGCAACGGATATGATATCACAAAGAGCTCACCTCTGTTGCCTGGAGAGGAAGGGATGCCGCTTACAGGCCTTGTTAAGGAGGGGGGGATCTCTAAAAACATTATAAGTCAGACAGTGGGCTTACCTCCACAGAGAAAGTGGAGAGCAACGGACATGACATCACAAAGAGCTCACCTCTGTTGCCTGGAGAGGAAGGGATGCCGCTTACTGGCCTTGGTATGGGGGGGGCGGGAATCTCTAAAAACATTATGAGTCAGACAGTGGGCCTACCTCCACAGAGAAAATGGAGAGCAACGGACAGGACATCACAAAGAGCTCACCTCTGTTGCCTGGAGAGGAAGGGATGCCACTTACAGGCCTTGTTATGGGGGGGGTTCTCTAAAAACATTATAAGTCAGACAGTGGGCCTACCTCCACAGAGAAAGTGGAGAGCAACGGACATGACATCACAAAGAGCTCACCTCTGTAGCCTGGAGAGGAAGGGATGCCGCTTACTGGCCTTGGTATGGGGGGGGGGAATCTCTAAAAACATTATAAGTCAGAGAGTGGGCCTACCTCCACAGAGAAAGTGGAGAGCAACGGACATGACATCACAAAGAGCTCTCCTCTGTTGCCTGGAGAGGAAGGGATGCCTCTTACAGGCCTTGTTATGGGGGGGGGATCTCTAAAAACATTATAATTCAGACAGTGGGCCTATCTTCACAAAGGAAGTGGAGAGCAACGGACATGACATCACAAAGAGCTCACCTCTGTTGCCTGGAGAGGAAGGGATGCCGCTTACAGGCCTTGTTAAGGAGGGGGGGGGACTCTAAAAACATTATAAGTCAGACAGTGGTCCAACCTCCACAGAGAAAGTGTAGAGCAACGGACATGATATCACAAAGAGCTCACCTCTGTTGCCTGGAGAGGAAGGGATGCCGCTTACTGGCCTTGGTATGGGGGGGGCGGGAATATCTCAAAACATTATAAGTCAGACAGTGGGCCTACCTCCACAGAGAAAGTGGAGAGCAACGGACATGACATCACAAACAGCTTACCTCTGTTGCCTGGAGAGGAAGGGATGCCGCTTACAGGCCTTGTTATGGGGGGGGGGGGATCTCTAAAAACATTATAATTCAGACAGTGGGCCTACCTTCACATAGGAAGTGGAGAGCAACGGACATGACATCACAAAGAGCTCACCTCTGTTGCCTGGAGAGGAAGGGATGCCGCTTACAGGCCTTGTTATGGGGGGGGGGGATCTCTAAAAACATTATAAGTCAGACAGTGGTCCAACCTCCACAGAGAAAGTCTAGAGCAACGGACATGACATCACAAAGAGCTCACCTCTGTTGCCTGGAGAGGAAGGGATGCCGCTTACTGGCCTTGGTATGCGGGGGGGGGGGATCTCTAAAAACATTATAAGTCAGACAGTGGTCCAACCTCCACAGAGAAAGTGGAGAGCAACGGACATGACATCACAAACAGCTCACCTCTGTTGCCTGGAGAGGAAGGGATGCCGCTTACAGGCCTTGTTATGGGGGGGCGGGAACTCTAAAAACATTATAAGTCAGACAGTGGGCCTACCTCCATAGAGAATGTGGAGAGCAACGGATATGACATCACAAAGAGCTCACCTCTGTTGCCTGGAGAGGAACGGATGCCGCTTACAGGCCTTGTTAAGGAGGGAGGGGGACTCTAAAAACATTATAAGTCAGACAGTGGGCTTACAACCACAGAGGAAGTGGAGAGCAACGGACATGACATCACAAAGAGCTCACCTCTGTTGCCTGGAGAGGAAGGGATGCCGCTTACTGGCCTTGTTATGGGGGGGGGGGCGGGAATCTCTAAAAACATTATGAGTCAGACAGTGGGCCTACCTCCACAGAGAAAATGGAGAGCAACGGACATGACATCACAAAGAGCTCACCTCTGTTGCCTGGAGAGGAAGGGATGCCGCTTACAGGCCTTGTTATGGGGGGGGGATCTCTAAAAACATTATAAGTCAGACAGTGGGCCTACCTCCACAGAGAAAGTGGAGAGCAACGGACATGACATCACAAAGAGCTCACCTCTGTTGCCTGGAGAGGAAGGGATGCCGCTTACTGGCCTTGGTATGGGGGGGGGGAATCTCTAAAAACATTATAAGTCAGACAGTGAGCCTACCTCCACAGAGAAAGTGGAGAGCAACGGACATGACATCACAAAGAGCTCACCTCTGTTGCCTGGAGAGGAAGGGATGCCTCTTACACGCCTTGTTATGGGGGGGGGATCTCTAAAAACATTATAATTCAGACAGTGGGCCTACCTCCACAGAGAAAGTGGAGAGCAACGGACATGACATCACAAAGAGCTCACCTCTGTTGCCTGGAGAGGAAGGGATGCCGCTTACTGGCCTTGTTATGGGGGGGCGGGAATCTCTAAAAACATTATAAGTCAGAGGGTGGGCCTACCTCCACAGAGAAAGTGGAGAGCAACGGACATGACATCACTAAGAGCTCACCTCTGTTCCCCGGAGAGGAAGGGATGCCGCTTACAGGCCTTGTTATGGGGGGGGGGGATCTCTAAAAACATTATAAGTCAGACAGTGGTCCAAACTCCACAGAGAAAGTGGAGAGCAACGGACATGACATCACTAAGAGCTCACCTCTGTTGCCTGCAAAGGAAGGGATGCCGCTTACTGGCCTTGGTATGGGGGGGGGCGGGAATCTCTAAAAACATTATGAGTCAGACAGTGGGCCTACCTCCACAGAGAAAGTGGAGAGCAACGGACATGACATCACAAAGAGCTCACCTCTGTTGCCTTAAGAGGAAGGGATGCCGCTTACAGGCCTTGTTATGGGGGGGGGATCTCTAAAAACATTATAAGTCAGACAGTGGTCCAACCTCCACAGAGAAAGTGGAGAGCAACGGACATGACATCACTAAGAGCTCACCTCTGTTCCCCGGAGAGGAAGGGATGCCGCTTACAGGCCTTGTTATGGGGGGGGGGATCTCTAAAAACATTATAAGTCAGACAGTGGTCCAACCTCCACAGAGAAAGTGGAGAGCAACGGACATGACATCACTAAGAGCTCACCTCTGTTGCCTGGAAAGGAAGGGATGCCGCTTACTGGCCTTGGTATGGGGGGGGGGGCGGGAATCTCTAAAAACATTATGAGTCAGACAGTGGGCCTACCTCCACAGAGAAAGTGGAGAGCAACGGACATGACATCACAAAGAGCTCACCTCTGTTGCCTGGAGAGGAAGGGATGCCGCTTACAGGCCTTGTTATGGGGGGGGGGGTCTCTAAAAACATTATAAGTCAGACAGTGGTCCAACCTCCACAGAGGAAGTGGAGAGCAACGGACATGACATCACAAAGAGCTCACCTCTGTTGCCTGGAGAGGAAGGGATGCCGCTTACAGGCCTTGTTATGCGGGGGGGGATCTCTAAAAACATTATAATTCAGACAGTGGGCCTACCTTCACAGAGGAAGTGGAGAGCAACGGACATGACATCACAAAGAGCTCACCTCTGTTGCCTGGAGAGGAAGGGATGCCGCTTACAGGCCTTGTTATTGGGGGGGGGGATCTCTAAAAACATTATAAGTCAGACAGTGGTCCAACCTCCACAGAGAAAGTGTAGAGCAACGGACATGACATCACAAAGAGCTCACCTCTCTTGCCTGGAGAGGAAGGGATGCCGCTTACAGGCCTTGTTATGGGGGGGGATCTCTAAAAACATTATAATTCAGACAGTGGGCCTACCTTCACAGAGGAAGTGGAGAGCAACGGACATGACATCACAAAGAGCTCACCTCTGTTGCCTGGAGAGGAAGGGATGCCGCTTACAGGCCTTGTTATGGGGGGGGGGGTTCTCTAAAAACATTATAAGTCAGACAGTGGTCCAACCTCCACAGAGGAAGTGGAGAGCAACGGACATGACATCACAAAGAGCTCACCTCTGTTGCCTGGAGAGGAAGGGATGCCGCTTACAGGCCTTGTTATGGGGGGGGGATCTCTAAAAACATTATAATTCAGACAGTGGGCCTACCTTCACAGAGGAAGTGGAGAGCAACGGACATGACATCACAAAGAGCTCACCTCTGTTGCCTGGAGAGGAAGGGATGCCGCTTACAGGCCTTGTTATTGGGGGGGGGATCTCTAAAAACATTATAAGTCAGACAGTGGTCCAACCTCCACAGAGAAAGTGTAGAGCAACGGACATGACATCACAAAGAGCTCACCTCTGTTGCCTGGAGAGGAAGGGATGCCGCTTACAGGCCTTGTTATGGGGGGGGATCTCTAAAAACATTATAATTCAGACAGTGGGCCTACCTTCACAGAGGAAGTGGAGAGCAACGGACATGACATCACAAAGAGCTCACCTCTGTTGCCTGGAGAGGAAGGGATGCCGCTTACAGGCCTTGTTAAGGAGGGGGGGGGACTCTAAAAACATTATAAGTCAGACAGTGTTCCAACCTCCACAGAGAAAGTGTAGAGCAACGGACATGATATCACAAAGAGCTCACCTCTGTTGCCTGGAGAGGAAGGGATGCCGCTTACTGGCCTTGGTATGGGGGGGGCCGGAATATCTCAAAACATTATAAGTCAGACAGTGGGCCTACCTCCACAGAGAAAGTGGAGAGCAACGGACATGACATCACAAACAGCTCACCTCTGTTGCCTGGAGAGGAAGGGATGCCGCTTACAGGCCTTGTTATGGGTGGGGGGATCTCTAAAAACATTATAATTCCGACAGTGGGCCTACCTTCACATAGGAAGTGGAGAGCAACGGACATGACATCACAAAGAGCTCACCTCTGTTGCCTGGAGAGGAAGGGATGCCGCTTACAGGCCTTGTTATGGGGGGGGGGATCTCTAAAAACATTATAAGTCAGACAGTGGTCCAACCTCCACAGAGAAAGTGTAGAGCAACGGACATGACATCACTAAGAGCTCACCTCTGTTGCCTGCAAAGGAAGGGATGCCGCTTACTGGCCTTGGTATGGGGGGGGGCGGGAATCTCTAAAAACATTATGAGTCAGACAGTGGGCCTACCTCCACAGAGAAAGTGGAGAGCAACGGACATGACATCACAAAGAGCTCACCTCTGTTGCCTTAAGAGGAAGGGATGCCGCTTACAGGCCTTGTTATGGGGGGGGGATCTCTAAAAACATTATAAGTCAGACAGTGGTCCAACCTCCACAGAGAAAGTGGAGAGCAACGGACATGACATCACTAAGAGCTCACCTCTGTTCCCCGGAGAGGAAGGGATGCCGCTTACAGGCCTTGTTATGGGGGGGGGATCTCTAAAAACATTATAAGTCAGACAGTGGTCCAACCTCCACAGAGAAAGTGGAGAGCAACGGACATGACATCACTAAGAGCTCACCTCTGTTGCCTGGAAAGGAAGGGATGCCGCTTACAGGCCTTGTTATGGGGGGGGGGGATCTCTAAAAACATTATAAGTCAGACAGTGGTCCAACCTCCACAGAGAAAGTGGAGAGCAACGGACATGACATCACTAAGAGCTCACCTCTGTTCCCCGGAGAGGAAGGGATGCCGCTTACAGGCCTTGTTATGGGGGGGGGGGATCTCTAAAAACATTATAAGTCAGACAGTGGTCCAACCTCCACAGAGAAAGTGTAGAGCAACAGACATGACATCACAAAGAGCTCACCTCTGTTGCCTGGAGAGGAAGGGATGCCGCTTACTGGCCTTGGTATGGGGGGGGGATCTCTAAAAACATTATAAGTCAGACAGTGGTCCAACCTCCACAGAGAAAGTGGAGAGCAACGGACATGACATCACAAACAGCTCACCTCTGTTGCCTGGAGAGGAAGGGATGCCGCTTACAGGCCTTCTTATGGGGGGGCGGGAACTCTAAAAACATTATAAGTCAGACAGTGGGCCTACCTCCATAGAGAATGTGGAGAGCAACGGATATGACATCACAAAGAGCTCACCTCTGTTGCCTGGAGAGGAAGGGATGCCGCTTACAGGCCTTGTTAAGGAGGGGGGGATCTCTAAAAACATTATAAGTCAGACAGTGGGCTTACCTCCACAGAGAAAGTGGAGAGCAACGGACATGACATCACAAAGAGCTCACCTCTGTTGCCTGGAGAGGAAGGGATGCCGCTTACTGGCCTTGGAATGGGGGGGGCGGGAATCTCTAAAAACATTATGAGTCAGACAGTGGGCCTACCTCCACAGAGAAAATGGAGAGCAACGGACAGGACATCACAAAGAGCTCACCTCTGTTGCCTGGAGAGGAAGGGATGCCACTTACAGGCCTTGTTATGGGGGGGGTTCTCTAAAAACATGATAAGTCAGACAGTGGGCCTACCTCCACAGAGAAAGTGGAGAGCAACGGACATGACATCACAAAGAGCTCACCTCTGTAGCCTGGAGAGGAAGGGATGCCGCTTACTGGCCTTGGTATGGGGGGGGGAATCTCTAAAAACATTATAAGTCAGAGAGTGGGCCTACCTCCACAGAGAAAGTGGAGAGCAACGGACATGACATCACAAAGAGCTCTCCTCTGTTGCCTGGAGAGGACGGGATGCCTCTTACAGGCCTTGTTATGGGGGGGGGATCTCTAAAAACATTATAATTCAGACAGTGGGCCTATCTTCACAAAGGAAGTGGAGAGCAACGGACATGACATCACAAAGAGCTCACCTCTGTTGCCTGGAGAGGAAGGGATGCCGCTTACAGGCCTTGTTAAGGAGGGGGGGGACTCTAAAAACATTATAAGTCAGAAAGTGGTCCAACCTCCACAGAGAAAGTGTAGAGCAACGGACATGATATCACAAAGAGCTCACCTCTGTTGCCTGGAGAGGAAGGGATGCCGCTTACTGGCCTTGGTATGGGGGGGGCGGGAATATCTCAAAACATTATAAGTCAGACAGTGGGCCTACCTCCACAGAGAAAGTGGAGAGCAACGGACATGACATCACAAACAGCTTACCTCTGTTGCCTGGAGAGGAAGGGATGCCGCTTACAGGCCTTGTTATGGGGGGGGGGGGATCTCTAAAAACATTATAATTCAGACAGTGGGCCTACCTTCACATAGGAAGTGGAGAGCAACGGACATGACATCACAAAGAGCTCACCTCTGTTGCCTGGAGAGGAAGGGATGCCGCTTACAGGCCTTGTTATGGGGGGGGGGGATCTCTAAAAACATTATAAGTCAGACAGTGGTCCAACCTCCACAGAGAAAGTCTAGAGCAACGGACATGACATCACAAAGAGCTCACCTCTGTTGCCTGGAGAGGAAGGGATGCCGCTTACTGGCCTTGGTATGCGGGGGGGGGGGGATCTCTAAAAACATTATAAGTCAGACAGTGGTCCAACCTCCACAGAGAAAGTGGAGAGCAACGGACATGACATCACAAACAGCTCACCTCTGTTGCCTGGAGAGGAAGGGATGCCGCTTACAGGCCTTGTTATGGGGGGGCGGGAACTCTAAAAACATTATAAGTCAGACAGTGGGCCTACCTCCATAGAGAATGTGGAGAGCAACGGATATGACATCACAAAGAGCTCACCTCTGTTGCCTGGAGAGGAACGGATGCCGCTTACAGGCCTTGTTAAGGAGGGAGGGGGACTCTAAAAACATTATAAGTCAGACAGTGGGCTTACAACCACAGAGGAAGTGGAGAGCAACGGACATGACATCACAAAGAGCTCACCTCTGTTGCCTGGAGAGGAAGGGATGCCGCTTACTGGCCTTGTTATGGGGGGGGGGGGCGGGAATCTCTAAAAACATTATGAGTCAGACAGTGGGCCTACCTCCACAGAGAAAATGGAGAGCAACGGACATGACATCACAAAGAGCTCACCTCTGTTGCCTGGAGAGGAAGGGATGCCGCTTACAGGCCTTGTTATGGGGGGGGATCTCTAAAAACATTATAAGTCAGACAGTGGGCCTACCTCCACAGAGAAAGTGGAGAGCAACGGACATGACATCACAAAGAGCTCACCTCTGTTGCCTGGAGAGGAAGGGATGCCGCTTACTGGCCTTGGTATGGGGGGGGGGAATCTCTAAAAACATTATAAGTCAGACAGTGGGCCTACCTCCACAGAGAAAGTGGAGAGCAACGGACATGACATCACAAAGAGCTCACCTCTGTTGCCTGGAGAGGAAGGGATGCCTCTTACACGCCTTGTTATGGGGGGGGGATCTCTAAAAACATTATAATTCAGACAGTGGGCCTACCTCCACAGAGAAAGTGGAGAGCAACGGACATGACATCACAAAGAGCTCACCTCTGTTGCCTGGAGAGGAAGGGATGCCGCTTACTGGCCTTGTTATGGGGGGGCGGGAATCTCTAAAAACATTATAAGTCAGAGGGTGGGCCTACCTCCACAGAGAAAGTGGAGAGCAACGGACATGACATCACTAAGAGCTCACCTCTGTTCCCCGGAGAGGAAGGGATGCCGCTTACAGGCCTTGTTATGGGGGGGGGGGATCTCTAAAAACATTATAAGTCAGACAGTGGTCCAAACTCCACAGAGAAAGTGGAGAGCAACGGACATGACATCACTAAGAGCTCACCTCTGTTGCCTGCAAAGGAAGGGATGCCGCTTACTGGCCTTGGTATGGGGGGGGGCGGGAATCTCTAAAAACATTATGAGTCAGACAGTGGGCCTACCTCCACAGAGAAAGTGGAGAGCAACGGACATGACATCACAAAGAGCTCACCTCTGTTGCCTTAAGAGGAAGGGATGCCGCTTACAGGCCTTGTTATGGGGGGGGGATCTCTAAAAACATTATAAGTCAGACAGTGGTCCAACCTCCACAGAGAAAGTGGAGAGCAACGGACATGACATCACTAAGAGCTCACCTCTGTTCCCCGGAGAGGAAGGGATGCCGCTTACAGGCCTTGTTATGGGGGGGGGGGGGATCTCTAAAAACATTATAAGTCAGACAGTGGTCCAACCTCCACAGAGAAAGTGGAGAGCAACGGACATGACATCACTAAGAGCTCACCTCTGTTGCCTGGAAAGGAAGGGATGCCGCTTACTGGCCTTGGTATGGGGGGGGGCGGGAATCTCTAAAAACATTATGAGTCAGACAGTGGGCCTACCTCCACAGAGAAAGTGGAGAGCAACGGACATGACATCACAAAGAGCTCACCTCTGTTGCCTGGAGAGGAAGGGATGCCGCTTACAGGCCTTGTTATGGGGGGGGGGGTCTCTAAAAACATTATAAGTCAGACAGTGGTCCAACCTCCACAGAGGAAGTGGAGAGCAACGGACATGACATCACAAAGAGCTCACCTCTGTTGCCTGGAGAGGAAGGGATGCCGCTTACAGGCCTTGTTATGGGGGGGGGGATCTCTAAAAACATTATAATTCAGACAGTGGGCCTACCTTCACAGAGGAAGTGGAGAGCAACGGACATGACATCACAAAGAGCTCACCTCTGTTGCCTAGAGAGGAAGGGATGCCGCTTACAGGCCTTGTTATTGGGGGGGGGGATCTCTAAAAACATTATAAGTCAGACAGTGGTCCAACCTCCACAGAGAAAGTGTAGAGCAACGGACATGACATCACAAAGAGCTCACCTCTGTTGCCTGGAGAGGAAGGGATGCCGCTTACAGGCCTTGTTATGGGGGGGGATCTCTAAAAACATTATAATTCAGACAGTGGGCCTACCTTCACAGAGGAAGTGGAGAGCAACGGACATGACATCACAAAGAGCTCACCTCTGTTGCCTGGAGAGGAAGGGATGCCGCTTACAGGCCTTGTTATGGGGGGGGGGGATCTCTAAAAACATTATAAGTCAGACAGTGGTCCAACCTCCACAGAGGAAGTGGAGAGCAACGGACATGACATCACAAAGAGCTCACCTCTGTTGCCTGGAGAGGAAGGGATGCCGCTTACAGGCCTTGTTATGGGGGGGGGATCTCTAAAAACATTATAATTCAGACAGTGGGCCTACCTTCACAGAGGAAGTGGAGAGCAACGGACATGACATCACAAAGAGCTCACCTCTGTTGCCTGGAGAGGAAGGGATGCCGCTTACAGGCCTTGTTATTGGGGGGGGGGATCTCTAAAAACATTATAAGTCAGACAGTGGTCCAACCTCCACAGAGAAAGTGTAGAGCAACGGACATGACATCACAAAGAGCTCACCTCTGTTGCCTGGAGAGGAAGGGATGCCGCTTACAGGCCTTGTTATGGGGGGGGATCTCTAAAAACATTATAATTCAGACAGTGGGCCTACCTTCACAGAGGAAGTGGAGAGCAACGGACATGACATCACAAAGAGCTCACCTCTGTTGCCTGGAGAGGAAGGGATGCCGCTTACAGGCCTTGTTAAGGAGGGGGGGGGACTCTAAAAACATTATAAGTCAGACAGTGTTCCAACCTCCACAGAGAAAGTGTAGAGCAACGGACATGATATCACAAAGAGCTCACCTCTGTTGCCTGGAGAGGAAGGGATGCCGCTTACTGGCCTTGGTATGGGGGGGGCCGGAATATCTCAAAACATTATAAGTCAGACAGTGGGCCTATCTCCACAGAGAAAGTGGAGAGCAACGGACATGACATCACAAACAGCTCACCTCTGTTGCCTGGAGAGGAAGGGATGCCGCTTACAGGCCTTGTTATGGGTGGGGGGATCTCTAAAAACATTATAATTCCGACAGTGGGCCTACCTTCACATAGGAAGTGGAGAGCAACGGACATGACATCACAAAGAGCTCACCTCTGTTGCCTGGAGAGGAAGGGATGCCGCTTACAGGCCTTGTTATGGGGGGGGGGGATCTCTAAAAACATTATAAGTCAGACAGTGGTCCAACCTCCACAGAGAAAGTGTAGAGCAACGGACATGACATCACTAAGAGCTCACCTCTGTTGCCTGCAAAGGAAGGGATGCCGCTTACTGGCCTTGGTATGGGGGGGGGGCGGGAATCTCTAAAAACATTATGAGTCAGACAGTGGGCCTACCTCCACAGAGAAAGTGGAGAGCAACGGACATGACATCACAAAGAGCTCACCTCTGTTGCCTTAAGAGGAAGGGATGCCGCTTACAGGCCTTGTTATGGGGGGGGGATCTCTAAAAACATTATAAGTCAGACAGTGGTCCAACCTCCACAGAGAAAGTGGAGAGCAACGGACATGACATCACTAAGAGCTCACCTCTGTTCCCCGGAGAGGAAGGGATGCCGCTTACAGGCCTTGTTATGGGGGGGGGGATCTCTAAAAACATTATAAGTCAGACAGTGGTCCAACCTCCACAGAGAAAGTGGAGAGCAACGGACATGACATCACTAAGAGCTCACCTCTGTTGCCTGGAAAGGAAGGGATGCCGCTTACTGGCCTTGGTATGGGGGGGGGGCGGGAATCTCTAAAAACATTATGAGTCAGACAGTGGGCCTACCTCCACAGAGAAAGTGGAGAGCAACGGACATGACATCACAAAGAGCTCACCTCTGTTGCCTGGAGAGGAAGGGATGCCGCTTACAGGCCTTGTTATGGGGGGGGGGGTCTCTAAAAACATTATAAGTCAGACAGTGGTCCAACCTCCACAGAGGAAGTGGAGAGCAACGGACATGACATCACAAAGAGCTCACCTCTGTTGCCTGGAGAGGAAGGGATGCCGCTTACAGGCCTTGTTATGGGGGGGGGGGATCTCTAAAAACATTATAATTCAGACAGTGGGCCTACCTTCACAGAGGAAGTGGAGAGCAACGGACATGACATCACAAAGAGCTCACCTCTGTTGCCTGAAGAGGAAGGGATGCCGCTTACAGGCCTTGTTATTGGGGGGGGGGGATCTCTAAAAACATTATAAGTCAGACAGTGGTCCAACCTCCACAGAGAAAGTGTAGAGCAACGGACATGACATCACAAAGAGCTCACCTCTGTTGCCTGGAGAGGAAGGGATGCCGCTTACAGGCCTTGTTATGGGGGGGGATCTCTAAAAACATTATAATTCAGACAGTGGGCCTACCTTCACAGAGGAAGTGGAGAGCAACGGACATGACATCACAAAGAGCTCACCTCTGTTGCCTGGAGAGGAAGGGATGCCGCTTACAGGCCTTGTTATGGGGGGGGGGGATCTCTAAAAACATTATAAGTCAGACAGTGGTCCAACCTCCACAGAGGAAGTGGAGAGCAACGGACATGACATCACAAAGAGCTCACCTCTGTTGCCTGGAGAGGAAGGGATGCCGCTTACAGGCCTTGTTATGGGGGGGGGATCTCTAAAAACATTATAATTCAGACAGTGGGCCTACCTTCACAGAGGAAGTGGAGAGCAACGGACATGACATCACAAAGAGCTCACCTCTGTTGCCTGGAGAGGAAGGGATGCCGCTTACAGGCCTTGTTATTGGGGGGGGGGATCTCTAAAAACATTATAAGTCAGACAGTGGTCCAACCTCCACAGAGAAAGTGTAGAGCAACGGACATGACATCACAAAGAGCTCACCTCTGTTGCCTGGAGAGGAAGGGATGCCGCTTACAGGCCTTGTTATGGGGGGGGATCTCTAAAAACATTATAATTCAGACAGTGGGCCTACCTTCACAGAGGAAGTGGAGAGCAACGGACATGACATCACAAAGAGCTCACCTCTGTTGCCTGGAGAGGAAGGGATGCCGCTTACAGGCCTTGTTAAGGAGGGGGGGGGACTCTAAAAACATTATAAGTCAGACAGTGTTCCAACCTCCACAGAGAAAGTGTAGAGCAACGGACATGATATCACAAAGAGCTCACCTCTGTTGCCTGGAGAGGAAGGGATGCCGCTTACTGGCCTTGGTATGGGGGGGGCCGGAATATCTCAAAACATTATAAGTCAGACAGTGGGCCTACCTCCACAGAGAAAGTGGAGAGCAACGGACATGACATCACAAACAGCTCACCTCTATTGCCTGGAGAGGAAGGGATGCCGCTTACAGGCCTTGTTATGGGTGGGGGGATCTCTAAAAACATTATAATTCCGACAGTGGGCCTACCTTCACATAGGAAGTGGAGAGCAACGGACATGACATCACAAAGAGCTCACCTCTGTTGCCTGGAGAGGAAGGGATGCCGCTTACAGGCCTTGTTATGGGGGGGGGGGATCTCTAAAAACATTATAAGTCAGACAGTGGGCCTACCTTCACAGAGGAAGTGGAGAGCAACGGACATGACATCACAAAGAGCTCACCTCTGTTGCCTGGAGAGGAAGGGATGCCGCTTACAGGCCTTGTTAAGGAGGGGGGGGGACTCTAAAAACATTATAAGTCAGACAGTGGTCCAACCTCCACAGAGAAAGTGGAGAGCAACGGACATGACATCACAAACAGCTCACCTCTGTTGCCTGGAGAGGAAGGGATGCCGCTTACAGGCCTTGTTATGGGGGGGCGGGAACTCTAAAAACATTATACGTCAGACAGTGGGCCTACCTCCATAGAGAATGTGGAGAGCAACGGATATGACATCACAAAGAGCTCACCTCTGTTGCCTGGAGAGGAAGGGATGCCGCTTACAGGCCTTGTTAAGGAGGGGGGGATCTCTAAAAACATTATAAGTCAGACAGTGGGCTTACCTCCACAGAGAAAGTGGAGAGCAACGGACATGACATCACAAAGAGCTCACCTCTGTTGCCTGGAGAGGAAGGGATGCCGCTTACAGGCCTTGTTAAGGAGGGAGGGGGACTCTAAAAACATTATAAGTCAGACAGTGGGCTTACCTCCACAGAGGAAGTGGAGAGCAACGGACATGACATCACAAAGAGCTCACCTCTGTTGCCTGGAGAGGAAGGGATGCCGCTTACTGGCCTTGGTATGGGGGGGGGGGCGGGAATCTCTAAAAACATTATGAGTCAGACAGTGGGCCTACCTCCACAGAGAAAATGGAGAGCAACGGACATGACATCACAAACAGCTCACCTCTGTTGCCTGGAGAGGAAGGGATGCCACTTACAGGCCTTGTTATGGGGGGGCGGGAACTCTAAAAACATTATAAGTCAGACAGTGGGCCTACCTCCATAGAGAATGTGGAGAGCAACGGATATGACATCACAAAGAGCTCACCTCTGTTGCCTGGAGAGGAAAGGATGCCGCTTACAGGCCTTGTTAAGGAGGGGGGGATCTCTAAAAACATTATAAGTCAGACAGTGGGCTTACCTCCACAGAGAAAGTGGAGAGCAACGGACATGACATCACAAAGAGCTCACCTCTGTTGCCTGGAGAGGAAGGGATGCCGCTTACAGGCCTTGTTAAGGAGGGGGGGGGGACTCTAAAAACATTATAAGTCAGACAGTGGGCTTACCTCCACAAAGAAAGTGTAGAGCAACAGACATGACATCACAAAGAGCTCACCTCTGTTGCCTGGAGAGGAAGGGATGCCGCTTACTGGCCTTCTTATGGGGGGGGGGATCTCTAAAAACATTATGAGTCAGACAGTGGGCCTACCTCCACAGAGAAAGTGGAGAGCAACGGACATGACATCACAAACAGCTCACCTCTGTTGCCTGGAGAGGAAGGGATGCCGCTTACTGGCCTTGGTATGGGGGGGGGGAATCTCTAAAAACATTATAAGTCAGAGAGTGGGCCTACCTCCACAGAGAAAGTGGAGAGCAACGGACATGACATCACAAAGAGCCCTCCTCTGTTGCCTGGAGAGGAAGGGATGCCTCTTACAGGCCTTGTTATGGGGGGGGGGATCTCTAAAAACATTATAATTCAGACAGTGGGCCTACCTTCACAAAGGAAGTGGAGAGCAACGGACATGACATCACAAAGAGCTCACCTCTGTTGCCTGGAGAGGAAGGGATGCCGCTTACAGGCCTTGTTAAGGAGGGGGGGGACTCTAAAAAACATTATAAGTCAGACAGTGGTCCAACCTCCACAGAGAAAGTGTAGAGCAACGGACATGATATCACAAAGAGCTCACCTCTGTTGCCTGGAGAGGAAGGGATGCCACTTACTGGCCTTGGTATGGGGGGGGGGGCGGGAATATCTCAAAACATTATAAGTCAGACAGTGGGCCTACCTCCACAGAGAAAGTGGAGAGCAACGGACATGACATCACAAACAGCTCACCTCTGTTGCCTGGAGAGGAAGGGATGCCGCTTACTGACCTTGGTATCGGGGGGGGGAATCTCTAAAAACATTATAAGTCAGAGAGTGGGCCTACCTCCACAGAGAAAGTGGAGAGCAACGGACATGACATCACAAAGAGCTCTCCTCTGTTGCCTGGAGAGGAAGGGATGCCTCTTACAGGCCTTGTTATGGGGGGGGGATCTCTAAAAACATTATAATTCAGACAGTGGGCCTACCTTCACAAAGGAAGTGGAGAGCAACGGACATGACATCACAAAGAGCTCACCTCTGTTGCCTGGAGAGGAAGGGATGCAGCTTACAGGCCTTGTTAAGGAGGGGGGGGGGACTCTAAAAACATTATAAGTCAGACAGTGGGCTTACCTCCACAGAGGAAGTGTAGAGCAACGGACATGATATCACAAAGAGCTCACCTCTGTTGCCTGGAGAGGAAGGGATGCCGCTTACTGGCCTTGGTATGGGGGGGGCGGGAATATCTCAAAACATTATAAGTCAGACAGTGGGCCTACCTCCACAGAGAAAGTGGAGAGCAACGGACATGACATCACAAACAGCTCACCTCTGTTGCCTGGAGAGGAAGGGATGCCGCTTAGAGGCCTTGTTATGGGGGGGGGGGATCTCTAAAAACATTATAATTCAGACAGTGGGCCTACCTTCACATAGGAAGTGGAGAGCAACGGACATGACATCACAAAGAGCTCACCTCTGTTGCCTGGAAAGGAAGGGATGCCGCTTACAGGCCTTGTTATGGGGGGGGGGGGATCTCTAAAAACATTATAAGTCAGACAGTGGTCCAACCTCCACAGAGAAAGTGTAGAGCAACGGACATGACATCACAAAGAGCTCACCTCTGTTGCCTGGAGAGGAAGGGATGCCGCTTACAGGCCTTGTTAAGGAGGGGGGGATCTCTAAAAACATTATAAGTCAGACAGTGGGCTTACCTCCACAGAGAAAGTGGAGAGCAACGGACATGACATCACAAAGAGCTCACCTCTGTTGCCTGGAGAGGAAGGGATGCCGCTTACAGGCCTTGTTATGGGGGGGCGGGAACTCTAAAAACATTATAAGTCAGACAGTGGGCCTACCTCCATAGAGAATGTGGAGAGCAACGGATATGACATCACAAAGAGCTCACCTCTGTTGCCTGGAGAGGAAAGGATGCCGCTTACAGGCCTTGTTAAGGAGGTGGGGATCTCTAAAAACATTATAAGTCAGACAGTGGGCTTACCTCCACAGAGAAAGTGGAGAGCAACGGACATGACATCACAAAGAGCTCACCTCTGTTGCCTGGAGAGGAAGGGATGCCGCTTACAGGCCTTGTTAAGGAGGGGGGGGGGACTCTAAAAACATTATAAGTCAGACAGTGGGCTTACCTCCACAGAGAAAGTGTAGAGCAACAGACATGACATCACAAAGAGCTCACCTCTGTTGCCTGGAGAGGAAGGGATGCCGCTTACTGGCCTTGTTATGGGGGGGGGGATCTCTAAAAACATTATGAGTCAGACAGTGGGCCTACCTCCACAGAGAAAGTGGAGAGCAACGGACATGACATCACAAACAGCTCACCTCTGTTGCCTGGAGAGGAAGGGATGCCGCTTACTGGCCTTGGTATGGGGGGGGGGGGAATCTCTAAAAACATTATAAGTCAGAGAGTGGGCCTACCTCCACAGAGAAAGTGGAGAGCAACGGACATGACATCACAAAGAGCCCTCCTCTGTTGCCTGGAGAGGAAGGGATGCCTCTTACAGGCCTTGTTATGGGGGGGGGGATCTCTAAAAACATTATAATTCAGACAGTGGGCCTACCTTCACAAAGGAAGTGGAGAGCAACGGACATGACATCACAAAGAGCTCACCTCTGTTGCCTGGAGAGGAAGGGATGCCGCTTACAGGCCTTGTTAAGGAGGGGGGGGGACTCTAAAAAACATTATAAGTCAGACAGTGGTCCAACCTCCACAGAGAAAGTGTAGAGCAACGGACATGATATCACAAAGAGCTCACCTCTGTTGCCTGGAGAGGAAGGGATGCCACTTACTGGCCTTGGTATGGGGGGGGGGGCGGGAATATCTCAAAACTTTATAAGTCAGACAGTGGGCCTACCTCCACAGAGAAAGTGGAGAGCAACGGACATGACATCACAAAGAGCTCACCTCTGTTGCCTGGAGAGGAAGGGATGCCGCTTACAGGCCTTGTTATGGGGGGGGGATCTCTAAAAACATTATAAGTCAGACAGTGGGCCTACCTCCACAGAGAAAGTGGAGAGCAACGGACATGACATCACAAACAGCTCACTTCTGTTGCCTTTAGAGGAAGGGATGCCGCTTACTGACCTTGGTATGGGGGGGGGAATCTCTAAAAACATTATAAGTCAGAGAGTGGGCCTACCTCCACAGAGAAAGTGGAGAGCAACGGACATGACATCACAAAGAGCTCTCCTCTGTTGCCTGGAGAGGAAGGGATGCCTCTTACAGGCCTTGTTGTGGGGGGGGGGATCTCTAAAAACATTATAATTCAGACAGTGGGCCTACCTTCACAAAGGAAGTGGAGAGCAACGGACATGACATCACAAAGAGCTCACCTCTGTTGCCTGGAGAGGAAGGGATGCCGCTTACAGGCCTTGTTAAGGAGGGGGGGGGGACTCTAAAAACATTATAAGTCAGACAGTGGGCTTACCTCCACAGAGGAAGTGTAGAGCAACGGACATGATATCACAAAGAGCTCACCTCTGTTGCCTGGAGAGGAATGGATGCCGCTTACTGGCCTTGGTATGGGGGGGGCGGGAATATCTCAAAACATTATAAGTCAGACAGTGGGCCTACCTCCACAGAGAAAGTGGAGATCAACGGACATGACATCACAAACAGCTCACCTCTGTTGCCTGGAGAGGAAGGGATGCCGCTTACAGGCCTTCTTATGGGGGGGCGGGAACTCTAAAAACATTATAAGTCAGACAGTGGGCCTACCTCCATAGAGAATGTGGAGAGCAACGGATATGACATCACAAAGAGCTCACCTCTGTTGCCTGGAGAGGAAAGGATGCCGCTTACAGGCCTTGTTAAGGAGGGGGGGATCTCTAAAAACATTATAAGTCAGACAGTGGGCTTACCTCCACAGAGAAAGTGTAGAGCAACGGACATGACATCACAAAGAGCTCACCTCTGTTGCCTGGAGAGGAAGGGATGCCGCTTACAGGCCTTGTTAAGGAGGGGGGGATCTCTAAAAACATTATAAGTCAGACAGTGGGCTTACCTCCACAGAGAAAGTGGAGAGCAACGGACATGACATCACAAAGAGCTCACCTCTGTTGCCTGGAGAGGAAGGGATGCCGCTTACAGGCCTTGTTATGGGGGGGCGGGAACTCTAAAAACATTATCAGTCAGACAGTGGGCCTACCTCCATAGAGAATGTGGAGAGCAACGGATATGACATCACAAAGAGCTCACCTCTGTTGCCTGGAGAGGAAAGGATGCCGCTTACAGGCCTTGTTAAGGAGGGGGGGATCTCTAAAAACATTATAAGTCAGACAGTGGGCTTACCTCCACAGAGAAAGTGGAGAGCAACGGACATGACATCACAAAGAGCTCACCTCTGTTGCCTGGAGAGGAAGGGATGCCGCTTACAGGCCTTGTTAAGGAGGGGGGGGGGACTCTAAAAACATTATAAGTCAGACAGTGGGCTTACCTCCACAGAGAAAGTGTAGAGCAACAGACATGACATCACAAAGAGCTCACCTCTGTTGCCTGGAGAGGAAGGGATGCCGCTTACTGGCCTTGTTATGGGGGGGGGGATCTCTAAAAACATTATGAGTCAGACAGTGGACCTACCTCCACAGAGAAAGTGGAGAGCAACGGACATGACATCACAAACAGCTCACCTCTGTTGCCTGGAGAGGAAGGGATGCCGCTTACTGGCCTTGGTATGGGGGGGGGAATCTCTAAAAACATTATAAGTCAGAGAGTGGGCCTACCTCCACAGAGAAAGTGGAGAGCAACGGACATGACATCACAAAGAGCCCTCCTCTGTTGCCTGGAGAGGAAGGGATGCCTCTTACAGGCCTTGTTATGGGGGGGGGGATCTCTAAAAACATTATAATTCAGACAGTGGGCCTACCTTCACAAAGGAAGTGGAGAGCAACGGACATGATATCACAAAGAGCTCACCTCTGTTGCCTGGAGAGGAAGGGATGCCGCTTACAGGCCTTGTTAAGGAGGGTGGGGGGACTCTAAAAAACATTATAAGTCAGACAGTGGTCCAACCTCCACAGTGAAAGTGTAGAGCAACGGACATGATATCACAAAGAGCTCACCTCTGTAGCCTGGAGAGGAAGGGATGCCACTTACTGGCCTTGGTATGGGGGGGGGGGGCGGGAATATCTCAAAACTTTATAAGTCAGACAGTGGGCCTACCTCCACAGAGAAAGTGGAGAGCAACGGACATGACATCACAAAGAGCTCACCTCTGTTGCCTGGAGAGGAAGGGATGCCGCTTACAGGCCTTGTTATGGGGGGGGGGGATCTCTAAAAACATTATAAGTCAGACAGTGGGCCTACCTCCACAGAGAAAGTGGAGAGCAACGGACATGACATCACAAACAGCTCACCTCTGTTGCCTGGAGAGGAAGGGATGCCGCTTACTGGCCTTGGTATGGGGGGGGGAATCTCTAAAAACATTATAAGTCAGAGAGTGGGCCTACCTCCACAGAGAAAGTGGAGAGCAACGGACATGACATCACAAAGAGCTCTCCTCTGTTGCCTGGAGAGGAAGGGATGCCTCTTATAGGCCTTGTTATGGGGGGGGGATCTCTAAAAACATTATAATTCAGACAGTGGGCCTACCTTCACAAAGGAAGTGGAGAGCAACGGACATGACATCACAAAGAGCTCACCTCTGTTGCCTGGAGAGGAAGGGATGCCGCTTACAGGCCTTGTTAAGGAGGGGGGGGGGACTCTAAAAACATTATAAGTCAGACAGTGGGCTTACCTCCACAGAGGAAGTGTAGAGCAACGGACATGATATCACAAAGAGCTCACCTCTGTTGCCTGGAGAGGAAGGGATGCCGCTTACTGGCCTTGGTATGGGGGGGGGCGGGAATATCTCAAAACATTATAAGTCAGACAGTGGGCCTACCTCCACAGAGAAAGTGGAGAGCAACGGACATGACATCACAAACAGCTCACCTCTGTTGCCTGGAGAGGAAGGGATGCCGCTTACAGGCCTTGTTATGGGGGGGGGGATCTCTAAAAACATTATAATTCAGACAGTGGGCCTACCTTCACATAGGAAGTGGAGAGCAACGGACATGACATCACAAAGAGCTCACCTCTGTTGCCTGGAGAGGAAGGGATGCCGCTTACAGGCCTTGTTATGGGGGGGGGGATCTCTAAAAACATTATAAGTCAGACAGTGGTCCAACCTCCACAGAGAAAGTGAGCAACGGACATGACATCACAAAGAGCTCACCTCTGTTGCCTGGAGAGGAAGGGATGCCGCTTACTGGCCTTGGTATGGGGGGGGGATCTCTAAAAACATTATAAGTCAGACAGTGGTCCAACCTCCACAGAGAAAGTGGTGAGCAACGGACATGACATCACAAACAGCTCACCTCTGTTGCCTGGAGAGGAAGGGATGCCGCTTACAGGCCTTCTTATGGGGGGGCGGGAACTCTAAAAACATTATAAGTCAGACAGTGGGCCTACCTCCATAGAGAATGTGGAGAGCAACGGATATGACATCACAAAGAGCTCACCTCTGTTGCCTGGAGAGGAAGGGATGCCGCTTACAGGCCTTGTTAAGGAGGGGGGGATCTCTAAAAACATTATAAGTCAGACAGTGGGCTTACCTCCACAGAGAAAGTGGAGAGCAACGGACATGACATCACAAAGAGCTCACCTCTGTTGCCTGGAGAGGAAGGGATGCCGCTTACTGGCCTTGGTATGGGGGGGGGCGGGAATCTCTAAAAACATTATGAGTCAGACAGTGGGCCTACCTCCACAGAGAAAATGGAGAGCAACGGACATGACATCACAAAGAGCTCACCTCTGTTGCCTGGAGAGGAAGGGATGCCACTTACAGGCCTTGTTATGGGGGGGGATCTCTAAAAACATTATAAGTCAGACAGTGGGCCTACCTCCACAGAGAAAGTGGAGAGCAACGGACATGACATCACAAAGAGCTCACCTCTGTAGCCTGGAGAGGAAGGGATGCCGCTTACTGGCCTTGGTATGGGGGGGGGGAATCTCTAAAAACATTATAAGTCAGAGAGTGGGCCTACCTCCACAGAGAAAGTGGAGAGCAACGGACATGACATCACAAAGAGCTCTCCTCTGTTGCCTGGAGAGGAAGGGATGCCTCTTACAGGCCTTGTTATGGGGGGGGATCTCTAAAAACATTATAATTCAGACAGTGGGCCTATCTTCACAAAGGAAGTGGAGAGCAACGGACATGACATCACAAAGAGCTCACCTCTGTTGCCTGGATAGGATGGGATGCCGCTTACAGGCCTTTTTAAGGAGGGGGGGGGACTCTAAAAACATTATAAGTCAGACAGTGGTCCAACCTACACAGAGAAAGTGTAGAGCAACGGACATGATATCACAAAGAGCTCACCTCTGTTGCCTGGTGAGGAAGGGATGCCGCTTACTGGCCTTGGTATGGGGGGGGGCGGGAATATCTCAAAACATTATAAGTCAGACAGTGGGCCTACCTCCACAGAGAAAGTGGAGAGCAACGGACATGACATCACAAACAGCTTACCTCTGTTGCCTGGAGAGGAAGGGATGCCGCTTACAGGCCTTGTTATGGGGGGGGGGGATCTCTAAAAACATTATAATTCAGACAGTGGGCCTACCTTCACATAGGAAGTGGAGAGCAACGGACATGACATCACAAAGAGCTCACCTCTGTTGCCTGGAGAGAAAGGGATGCCGCTTACAGGACTTGTTATGGGGGGGGGGATCTCTAAAAACATTATAAGTCAGACAGTGGTCCAACCTCCACAGAGAAAGTCTAGAGCAACGGACATGACATCACAAAGAGCTCACCTCTGTTGCCTGGAGAGGAAGGGATGCCGCTTACTGGCCTTGGTATGCGGGGGGGGGATCTCTAAAAACATTATAAGTCAGACAGTGGTCCAACCTCCACAGAGAAAGTGGAGAGCAACGGACATGACATCACAAACAGCTCACCTCTGTTGCCTGGAGAGGAAGGGATGCCGCTTACAGGCCTTGTTATGGGGGGGCGGGAACTCTAAAAACATTATAAGTCAGACAGTGGGCCTACCTCCATAGAGAATGTGGAGAGCAACGGATATGACATCACAAAGAGCTCACCTCTGTTGCCTGGAGAGGAAGGGATGCCGCTTACAGGCCTTGTTAAGGAGGGGGGGATCTCTAAAAACATTATAAGTCAGACTGTGGGCTTACCTCCACAGAGAAAGTGGAGAGCAACGGACATGACATCACAAAGAGCTCACCTCTGTTGCCTGGAGAGGAAGGGATGCCGCTTACAGGCCTTGTTAAGGAGGGAGGGGGACTCTAAAAACATTATAAGTCAGACAGTGGGCTTACCTCCACAGAGGAAGTGGAGAGCAACGGACATGACATCACAAAGAGCTCACCTCTGTTGCCTGGAGAGGAAGGGATGCCGCTTACTGGCCTTGTTATGGGGGGGGGGGCGGGAATCTCTAAAAACATTATGAGTCAGACAGTGGGCCTACCTCCACAGAGAAAATGGAGAGCAACGGACATGACATCACAAAGAGCTCACCTCTGTTGCCTGGAGAGGAAGGGATGCCGCTTACAGGCCTTGTTATGGGGGGGGGATCTCTAAAAACATTATAAGTCAGACAGTGGGCCTACCTCCACAGAGAAAGTGGAGAGCAACGGACATGACATCACAAAGAGCTCACCTCTGTTGCCTGGAGAGGAAGGGATGCCGCTTACTGGCCTTGGTATGGGGGGGGGAATCTCTAAAAACATTATAAGTCAGACAGTGGGCCTACCTCCACAGAGAAAGTGGAGAGCAACGGACATGACATCACAAAGAGCTCACCTCTGTTGCCTGGAGAGGAAGGGATGCCTCTTACACGCCTTGTTATGGGGGGGGGATCTCTAAAAACATTATAATTCAGACAGTGGGCCTACCTCCACAGAGAAAGTGGAGAGCAACGGACATGACATCACAAAGAGCTCACCTCTGTTGCCTGGAGAGGAAGGGATGCCGCTTACTGGCCTTGTTATGGGGGGGCGGGAATCTCTAAAAACATTATAAGTCAGAGGGTGGGCCTACCTCCACAGAGAAAGTGGAGAGCAACGGACATGACATCACTAAGAGCTCACCTCTGTTCCCCGGAGAGGAAGGGATGCCGCTTACAGGCCTTGTTATGGGGGGGGGGATCTCTAAAAACATTATAAGTCAGACAGTGGTCCAAACTCCACAGAGAAAGTGGAGAGCAACGGACATGACATCACTAAGAGCTCACCTCTGTTGCCTGCAAAGGAAGGGATGCCGCTTACTGGCCTTGGTATGGGGGGGGGCGGGAATCTCTAAAAACATTATGAGTCAGACAGTGGGCCTACCTCCACAGAGAAAGTGGAGAGCAACGGACATGACATCACAAAGAGCTCACCTCTGTTGCCTGGAGAGGAAGGGATGCCGCTTACAGGCCTTGTTATGGGGGGGGGGATCTCTAAAAACATTATAAGTCAGACAGTGGTCCAACCTCCACAGAGAAAGTGGAGAGCAACGGACATGACATCACTAAGAGCTCACCTCTGTTCCCCGGAGAGGAAGGGATGCCGCTTACTGGCCTTGGTATGGGGGGGGGGCGGGAATATCTCAAAACATTATAAGTCAGACAGTGGGCCTACCTCCACAGAGAAAGTGGAGAGCAACGGACATGACATCACAAACAGCTTACCTCTGTTGCCTGGAGAGGAAGGGATGCCGCTTACAGGCCTTGTTATGGGGGGGGGGATCTCTAAAAACATTATAATTCAGACAGTGGGCCTACCTTCACATAGGAAGTGGAGAGCAACGGACATGACATCACAAAGAGCTCACCTCTGTTGCCTGGAGAGAAAGGGATGCCGCTTACAGGACTTGTTATGGGGGGGGGGATCTCTAAAAACATTATAAGTCAGACAGTGGTCCAACCTCCACAGAGAAAGTCTAGAGCAACGGACATGACATCACAAAGAGCTCACCTCTGTTGCCTGGAGAGGAAGGGATGCCGCTTACTGGCCTTGGTATGCGGGGGGGGGATCTCTAAAAACATTATAAGTCAGACAGTGGTCCAACCTCCACAGAGAAAGTGGAGAGCAACGGACATGACATCACAAACAGCTCACCTCTGTTGCCTGGAGAGGAAGGGATGCCGCTTACAGGCCTTGTTATGGGGGGGCGGGAACTCTAAAAACATTATAAGTCAGACAGTGGGTCTACCTCCATAGAGAATGTGGAGAGCAACGGATATGACATCACAAAGAGCTCACCTCTGTTGCCTGGAGAGGAAGGGATGCCGCTTACAGGCCTTGTTAAGGAGGGGGGGATCTCTAAAAACATTATAAGTCAGACTGTGGGCTTACCTCCACAGAGAAAGTGGAGTGCAACGGACATGACATCACAAAGAGCTCACCTCTGTTGCCTGGAGAGGAAGGGATGCCGCTTACAGGCCTTGTTAAGGAGGGAGGGGGACTCTAAAAACATTATAAGTCAGACAGTGGGCTTACCTCCACAGAGGAAGTGGAGAGCAACGGACATGACATTACAAAGAGCTCACCTCTGTTGCCTGGAGAGGAAGGGATGCCGCTTACTGGCCTTGTTATGGGGGGGGGGGCGGGAATCTCTAAAAACATTATGAGTCAGACAGTGGGCCTACCTCCACAGAGAAAATGGAGAGCAACGGACATGACATCACAAAGAGCTCACCTCTGTTGCCTGGAGAGGAAGGGATGCCGCTTACAGGCCTTGTTATGGGGGGGGGATCTCTAAAAACATTATAAGTCAGACAGTGGGCCTACCTCCACAGAGAAAGTGGAGAGCAACGGACATGACATCACAAAGAGCTCACCTCTGTTGCCTGGAGAGGAAGGGATGCCGCTTACTGGCCTTGGTATGGGGGGGGGGAATCTCTAAAAACATTATAAGTCAGACAGTGGGCCTACCTCCACAGAGAAAGTGGAGAGCAACGGACATGACATCACAAAGAGCTCACCTCTGTTGCCTGGAGAGGAAGGGATGCCTCTTACACGCCTTGTTATGGGGGGGGGATCTCTAAAAACATTATAATTCAGACAGTGGGCCTACCTCCACAGAGAAAGTGGAGAGCAACGGACATGACATCACAAAGAGCTCACCTCTGTTGCCTGGAGAGGAAGGGATGCCGCTTACTGGCCTTGTTATGGGGGGGCGGGAATCTCTAAAAACATTATAAGTCAGAGGGTGGGCCTACCTCCACAGAGAAAGTGGAGAGCAACGGACATGACATCACTAAGAGCTCACCTCTGTTCCCCGGAGAGGAAGGGATGCCGCTTACAGGCCTTGTTATGGGGGGGGGGATCTCTAAAAACATTATAAGTCAGACAGTGGTCCAAACTCCACAGAGAAAGTGGAGAGCAACGGACATGACATCACTAAGAGCTCACCTCTGTTGCCTGCAAAGGAAGGGATGCCGCTTACTGGCCTTGGTATGGGGGGGGGGCGGGAATCTCTAAAAACATTATGAGTCAGACAGTGGGCCTACCTCCACAGAGAAAGTGGAGAGCAACGGACATGACATCACAAAGAGCTCACCTCTGTTGCCTGGAGAGGAAGGGATGCCGCTTACAGGCCTTGTTATGGGGGGGGGGATCTCTAAAAACATTATAAGTCAGACAGTGGTCCAACCTCCACAGAGAAAGTGGAGAGCAACGGACATGACATCACTAAGAGCTCACCTCTGTTCCCCGGAGAGGAAGGGATGCCGCTTACAGGCCTTGTTATGGGGGGGGGGATCTCTAAAAACATTATAAGTCAGACAGTGGTCCAACCTCCACAGAGAAAGTGGAGAGCAACGGACATGACATCACTAAGAGCTCACCTCTGTTGCCTGGAAAGGAAGGGATGCCGCTTACTGGCCTTGGTATGGGGGGGGGGCGGGAATCTCTAAAAACATTATGAGTCAGACAGTGGGCCTACCTCCACAGAGAAAGTGGAGAGCAACGGACATGACATCACAAAGAGCTCACCTCTGTTGCCTGGAGAGGAAGGGATGCCGCTTACAGGCCTTGTTATGGGGGGGGGGGGGTCTCTAAAAACATTATAAGTCAGACAGTGGTCCAACCTCCACAGAGAAAGTGTAGAGCAACGGACATGACATCACAAAGAGCTCACCTGTGTTGCCTGGAGAGGAAGGGATGCCGCTTACAGGCCTTGTTATGGGGGGGGGATCTCTAAAAACATTATAATTCAGACAGTGGGCCTACCTTCACAGAGGAAGTGGAGAGCAACGGACATGACATCACAAAGAGCTCACCTCTGTTGCCTGGAGAGGAAGGGATGCCGCTTACAGGCCTTGTTATGGGGGGGGGGATCTCTAAAAACATTATAAGTCAGACAGTGGTCCAACCTCCACAGAGGAAGTGGAGAGCAACGGACATGACATCACAAAGAGCTCACCTCTGTTGCCTGGAGAGGAAGGGATGCCGCTTACAGGCCTTGTTATGGGGGGGGGATCTCTAAAAACATTATAATTCATACAGTGGGCCTACCTTCACAGAGGAAGTGGAGAGCAACGGACATGACATCACAAAGAGCTCACCTCTGTTGCCTGGAGAGGAAGGGATGCCGCTTACAGGCCTTGTTATTGGGGGGGGGGATCTCTAAAAACATTATAAGTCAGACAGTGGTCCAACCTCCACAGAGAAAGTGTAGAGCAACGGACATGACATCACAAAGAGCTCACCTCTGTTGCCTGGAGAGGAAGGGATGCCGCTTACAGGCCTTGTTATGGGGGGGGATCTCTAAAAACATTATAATTCAGACAGTGGGCCTACCTTCACAGAGGAAGTGGAGAGCAACGGACATGACATCACAAAGAGCTCACCTCTGTTGCCTGGAGAGGAAGGGATGCCGCTTACAGGCCTTGTTAAGGAGGGGGGGGGACTCTAAAAACATTATAAGTCAGACAGTGTTCCAACCTCCACAGAGAAAGTGTAGAGCAACGGACATGATATCACAAAGAGCTCACCTCTGTTGCCTGGAGAGGAAGGGATGCCGCTTACTGGCCTTGGTATGGGGGGGGCCGGAATATCTCAAAACATTATAAGTCAGACAGTGGGCCTACCTCCACAGAGAAAGTGGAGAGCAACGGACATGACATCACAAACAGCTCACCTCTGTTGCCTGGAGAGGAAGGGATGCCGCTTACAGGCCTTGTTATGGGTGGGGGGATCTCTAAAAACATTATAATTCCGACAGTGGGCCTACCTTCACATAGGAAGTGGAGAGCAACGGACATGACATCACAAAGAGCTCACCTCTGTTGCCTGGAGAGGAAGGGATGCCGCTTACAGGCCTTGTTATGGGGGGGGGATCTCTAAAAACATTATAAGTCAGACAGTGGTCCAACCTCCACAGAGAAAGTGTAGAGCAACGGACATGACATCACAAAGAGCTCACCTCTGTTGCCTGGAGAGGAAGGGATGCCGCTTACAGGCCTTGTTATGGGGGGGGATCTCTAAAAACATTATAATTCAGACAGTGGGCCTACCTTCACAGAGGAAGTGGAGAGCAACGGACATGACATCACAAAGAGCTCACCTCTGTTGCCTGGAGAGGAAGGGATGCCGCTTACAGGCCTTGTTAAGGAGGGGGGGGGACTCTAAAAACATTATAAGTCAGACAGTGGTCCAACCTCCACAGAGAAAGTGGAGAGCAACGGACATGACATCACAAACAGCTCACCTCTGTTGCCTGGAGAGGAAGGGATGCCGCTTACAGGCCTTGTTATGGGGGGGCGGGAACTCTAAAAACATTATACGTCAGACAGTGGGCCTACCTCCATAGAGAATGTGGAGAGCAACGGATATGACATCACAAAGAGATCACCTCTGTTGCCTGGAGAGGAAGGGATGCCGCTTACAGGCCTTGTTAAGGAGGGGGGGATCTCTAAAAACATTATAAGTCAGACAGTGGGCTTACCTCCACAGAGAAAGTGGAGAGCAACGGACATGACATCACAAAGAGCTCACCTCTGTTGCCTGGAGAGGAAGGGATGCCGCTTACTGGCCTTGGTATGGGGGGGGGGCGGGAATCTCTAAAAACATTATGAGTCAGACAGTGGGCCTACCTCCACAGAGAAAATGGAGAGCAACGGACATGACATCACAAAGAGCTCACCTCTTTTGCCTGGAGAGGAAGGGATGCCGCTTACAGGCCTTGTTATGGGGGGGGGGATCTCTAAAAACATTATAAGTCAGACAGTGGGCCTACCTCCACAGAGAAAGTGGAGGGCAACGGACATGACATCACAAAGGGCTCACCTCTGCTGCCTGGAGAGGGATGCCGCTTACTGGCCTTGGTATGGGGGGGGGGGAATCTCTAAAAACATTATAAGTCAGACAGTGGGCCTACCTCCACAGAGAAAGTGGAGAGCAACGGACTTGACATCACAAAGAGCTCACCTCTGTTGCCTGGAGAGGAAGGGATGCCTCTTACACGCCTTGTTATGGGGGGGGATCTCTAAAAACATTATAATTCAGACAGTGGGCCTACCTCCACAGAGAAAGTGGAGAGCAACGGACATGACATCACAAAGAGCTCACCTCTGTTGCCTGGAGAGGAAGGGATGCCGCTTACTGGCCTTGTTACGGGGGGGCGGGAATCTCTAAAAACATTATAAGTCAGAGAGTGGGCCTACCTCCACAGAGAAAGTGGAGAGCAACGGACATGACATCACTAATAGCTCACCTCTGTTCCCCGGAGAGGAAGGGATGCCGCTTACAGGCCTTGTTATGGTGGGGGATCTCTAAAAACATTATAAGTCAGACAGTGGTCCAAACTCCACAGAGAAAGTGGAGAGCAACAGACATGACATCACTAAGAGCTCACCTCTGTTGCCTGGAGAGGAAGGGATGCCGCTTACAGGCCTTGTTATGGGGGGGGGGATCTCTAAAAACATTATAAGTCAGACAGTGGTCCAACCTCCACAGAGAAAGTGGAGAGCAACGGACATGACATCACAAAGAGCTCACCTCTGTTCCCCGGAGAGGAAGGGATGCCGCTTACAGGCCTTGTTATGGGGGGGGGGAATCTCTAAAAACATTATAAGTCAGACAGTGGGCCTACCTCCACAGAGAAAGTGGAGAGCAACGGACATGACATCACAAAGAGCTCACCTCTGTTGCCTGGAGAGGAAGGGATGCCGCTTATAGGCCTTGTTATGGAGGGGGGGATCTCTAAAAACATTATAAGTCAGACAGTGGTCCAACCTCCACAGAGGAAGTGGAGAGCAACGGACATGACATCACAAAGAGCTCACCTCTGTTGCCTGGAGAGGAAGGGATGCCGCTTACAGGCCTTGTTATGGGGGGGGGGATCTCTAAAAACATTATAATTCAGACAGTGGGCCTACCTTCACAGAGGAAGTGGAGAGCAACGGACATGACATCACAAAGAGCTCACCTCTGTTGCCTGGAGAGGAAGGGATGCCGCTTACAGGCCTTGTTATTGGGGGGGGATCTCTAAAAACATTATAAGTCAGACAGTGGTCCAACCTCCACAGAGAAAGTGTAGAGCAACGGACATGACATCACAAAGAGCTCACCTCTGTTGCCTGGAGAGGAAGGGATGCCGCTTACAGGCCTTGTTATGGGGGGGGGGATCTCTAAAAACATTATAATTCAGACAGTGGGCCTACCTTCACAGAGGAAGTGGAGAGCAACGGACATGACATCACAAAGAGCTCACCTCTGTTGCCTGGAGAGGAAGGGATGCCGCTTACAGGCCTTGTTAAGGAGGGGGGGGGACTCTAAAAACATTATAAGTCAGACAGTGTTCCAACCTCCACAGAGAAAGTGTAGAGCAACGGACATGATATCACAAAGAGCTCACCTCTGTTGCCTGGAGAGGAAGGGATGCCGCTTACTGGCCTTGGTATGGGGGGGGCGGGAATATCTCAAAACATTATAAGTCAGACAGTGGGCCTACCTCCACAGAGAAAGTGGAGAGCAACGGACATGACATCACAAACAGCTCACCTCTGTTGCCTGGAGAGGAAGGGATGCCGCTTACAGGCCTTGTTATGGGTGGGGGGATCTCTAAAAACATTATAATTCCGACAGTGGGCCTACCTTCACATAGGAAGTGGAGAGCAACGGACATGACATCACAAAGAGCTCACCTCTGTTGCCTGGAGAGGAAGGGATGCCGCTTACAGGCCTTGTTATGGGGGGGGGATCTCTAAAAACATTATAAGTCA
The DNA here is from genome assembly GCF_049243985.1 of Paroedura picta. Classification (NCBI taxonomy): domain Eukaryota; kingdom Metazoa; phylum Chordata; class Lepidosauria; order Squamata; family Gekkonidae; genus Paroedura; species Paroedura picta. Next base: position 116,811,287 of record NC_135375.1, read on the forward strand.
GACAGTGGTCCAACCTCCACAGAGAAAGTGTAGAGCAACGGACATGACATCACAAAGAGCTCACCTCTGTTGCCTGGAGAGGAAGGGATGCCGCTTACAGGCCTTGTTATGGGGGGGGATCTCTAAAAACATTATAATTCAGACAGTGGGCCTACCTTCACAGAGGAAGTGGAGAGCAACGGACATGACATCACAAAGAGCTCACCTCTGTTGCCTGGAGAGGAAGGGATGCCGCTTACAGGCCTTGTTAAGGAGGGGGGGGGACTCTAAAAACATTATAAGTCAGACAGTGGTCCAACCTCCACAGAGAAAGTGGAGAGCAACGGACATGACATCACAAACAGCTCACCTCTGTTGCCTGGAGAGGAAGGGATGCCGCTTACAGGCCTTGTTATGGGGGGGCGGGAACTCTAAAAACATTATACGTCAGACAGTGGGCCTACCTCCATAGAGAATGTGGAGAGCAACGGATATGACATCACAAAGAGATCACCTCTGTTGCCTGGAGAGGAAGGGATGCCGCTTACAGGCCTTGTTAAGGAGGGGGGGATCTCTAAAAACATTATAAGTCAGACAGTGGGCTTACCTCCACAGAGAAAGTGGAGAGCAACGGACATGACATCACAAAGAGCTCACCTCTGTTGCCTGGAGAGGAAGGGATGCCGCTTACTGGCCTTGGTATGAGGGGGGGGGCGGGAATCTCTAAAAACATTATGAGTCAGACAGTGGGCCTACCTCCACAGAGAAAATGGAGAGCAACGGACATGACATCACAAAGAGCTCACCTCTTTTGCCTGGAGAGGAAGGGATGCCGCTTACAGGCCTTGTTATGGGGGGGGGATCTCTAAAAACATTATAAGTCAGACAGTGGGCCTACCTCCACAGAGAAAGTGGAGGGCAACGGACATGACATCACAAAGGGCTCACCTCTGCTGCCTGGAGAGGGATGCCGCTTACTGGCCTTGGTATGGGGGGGGGGGAATCTCTAAAAACATTATAAGTCAGACAGTGGGCCTACCTCCACAGAGAAAGTGGAGAGCAACGGACATGACATCACAAAGAGCTCACCTCTGTTGCCTGGAGAGGAAGGGATGCCTCTTACACGCCTTGTTATGGGGGGGGGATCTCTAAAAACATTATAATTCAGACAGTGGGCCTACCTCCACAGAGAAAGTGGAGAGCAACGGACATGACATCACAAAGAGCTCACCTCTGTTGCCTGGAGAGGAAGGGATGCCGCTTACTGGCCTTGTTACGGGGGGGCGGGAATCTCTAAAAACATTATAAGTCAGAGAGTGGGCCTACCTCCACAGAGAAAGTGGAGAGCAACGGACATGACATCACTAATAGCTCACCTCTGTTCCCCGGAGAGGAAGGGATGCCGCTTACAGGCCTTGTTATGGGGGGGGATCTCTAAAAACATTATAAGTCAGACAGTGGTCCAAACTCCACAGAGAAAGTGGAGAGCAACAGACATGACATCACTAAGAGCTCACCTCTGTTGCCTGGAGAGGAAGGGATGCCGCTTACAGGCCTTGTTATGGGGGGGGGGATCTCTAAAAACATTATAAGTCAGACAGTGGTCCAACCTCCACAGAGAAAGTGGAGAGCAACGGACATGACATCACAAAGAGCTCACCTCTGTTCCCCGGAGAGGAAGGGATGCCGCTTACAGGCCTTGTTATGGGGGGGGGGAATCTCTAAAAACATTATAAGTCAGACAGTGGGCCTACCTCCACAGAGAAAGTGGAGAGCAACGGACATGACATCACAAAGAGCTCACCTCTGTTGCCTGGAGAGGAAGGGATGCCGCTTACAGGCCTTGTTATGGAGGGGGGGATCTCTAAAAACATTATAAGTCAGACAGTGGTCCAACCTCCACAGAGGAAGTGGAGAGCAACGGACATGACATCACAAAGAGCTCACCTCTGTTGCCTGGAGAGGAAGGGATGCCGCTTACAGGCCTTGTTATGGGGGGGGGGGATCTCTAAAAACATTATAATTCAGACAGTGGGCCTACCTTCACAGAGGAAGTGGAGAGCAACGGACATGACATCACAAAGAGCTCACCTCTGTTGCCTGGAGAGGAAGGGATGCCGCTTACAGGCCTTGTTATTGGGGGGGGGATCTCTAAAAACATTATAAGTCAGACAGTGGTCCAACCTCCACAGAGAAAGTGTAGAGCAACGGACATGACATCACAAAGAGCTCACCTCTGTTGCCTGGAGAGGAAGGGATGCCGCTTACAGGCCTTGTTATGGGGGGGGGGATCTCTAAAAACATTATAATTCAGACAGTGGGCCTACCTTCACAGAGGAAGTGGAGAGCAACGGACATGACATCACAAAGAGCTCACCTCTGTTGCCTGGAGAGGAAGGGATGCCGCTTACAGGCCTTGTTAAGGAGGGGGGGGGACTCTAAAAACATTATAAGTCAGACAGTGTTCCAACCTCCACAGAGAAAGTGTAGAGCAACGGACATGATATCACAAAGAGCTCACCTCTGTTGCCTGGAGAGGAAGGGATGCCGCTTACTGGCCTTGGTATGGGGGGGGCGGGAATATCTCAAAACATTATAAGTCAGACAGTGGGCCTACCTCCACAGAGAAAGTGGAGAGCAACGGACATGACATCACAAACAGCTCACCTCTGTTGCCTGGAGAGGAAGGGATGCCGCTTACAGGCCTTGTTATGGGTGGGGGGATCTCTAAAAACATTATAATTCAGACAGTGGGCCTACCTTCACATAGGAAGTGGAGAGCAACGGACATGACATCACAAAGAGCTCACCTCTGTTGCCTGGAGAGGAAGGGATGCCGCTTACAGGCCTTGTTAAGGACGGGGGGGGGGTGACTCTAAAAACATTATAAGTCAGACAGTGGTCCAACCTCCACAGAGAAAGTGGAGAGCAACGGACATGACATCACAAAGAGTTCACCTCTGTTGCCTGGAGAGGAAGGGATGCCGCTTACAGGCCTTGTTATGGGGGGGGGGAACTCTAAAAACATTATATGTCAGACAGTGGGCCTACCTCCATAGAGAAAGTGGAGCGGAACGTACATGACATCACAAAGAGCTCACCTCTGTTGCCTGGAGAGGAAGGGATGCCGCTTACAGGCCTTGTTATGGGGGGGGGGATCTCTAAAAACATTATAATTCAGACAGTGGGCCTACCTTCACAGAGGAAGTGGAGAGCAACGGACATGACATCACAAAGAGCTCACCTCTGTTGCCTGGAGAGGAAGGGATGCCGCTTACAGGCCTTGTTAAGGAGGGGGGGGGACTCTAAAAACATTATAAGTCAGACAGTGTTCCAACCTCCACAGAGAAAGTGTAGAGCAACGGACATGATATCACAAAGAGCTCACCTCTGTTGCCTGGAGAGGAAGGGATGCCGCTTACTGGCCTTGGTATGGGGGGGGCGGGAATATCTCAAAACATTATAAGTCAGACAGTGGGCCTACCTCCACAGAGAAAGTGGAGAGCAACGGACATGACATCACAAACAGCTCACCTCTGTTGCCTGGAGAGGAAGGGATGCCGCTTACAGGCCTTGTTATGGGTGGGGGGATCTCTAAAAACATTATAATTCCGACAGTGGGCCTACCTTCACATAGGAAGTGGAGAGCAACGGACATGACATCACAAAGAGCTCACCTCTGTTGCCTGGAGAGGAAGGGATGCCGCTTACAGGCCTTGTTATGGGGGGGGGATCTCTAAAAACATTATAAGTCAGACAGTGGTCCAACCTCCACAGAGAAAGTGTAGAGCAACGGACATGACATCACAAAGAGCTCACCTCTGTTGCCTGGAGAGGAAGGGATGCCGCTTACAGGCCTTGTTATGGGGGGGGATCTCTAAAAACATTATAATTCAGACAGTGGGCCTACCTTCACAGAGGAAGTGGAGAGCAACGGACATGACATCACAAAGAGCTCACCTCTGTTGCCTGGAGAGGAAGGGATGCCGCTTACAGGCCTTGTTAAGGAGGGGGGGGGACTCTAAAAACATTATAAGTCAGACAGTGGTCCAACCTCCACAGAGAAAGTGGAGAGCAACGGACATGACATCACAAACAGCTCACCTCTGTTGCCTGGAGAGGAAGGGATGCCGCTTACAGGCCTTGTTATGGGGGGGCGGGAACTCTAAAAACATTATACGTCAGACAGTGGGCCTACCTCCATAGAGAATGTGGAGAGCAACGGATATGACATCACAAAGAGATCACCTCTGTTGCCTGGAGAGGAAGGGATGCCGCTTACAGGCCTTGTTAAGGAGGGGGGGATCTCTAAAAACATTATAAGTCAGACAGTGGGCTTACCTCCACAGAGAAAGTGGAGAGCAACGGACATGACATCACAAAGAGCTCACCTCTGTTGCCTGGAGAGGAAGGGATGCCGCTTACTGGCCTTGGTATGGGGGGGGGGGCGGGAATCTCTAAAAACATTATGAGTCAGACAGTGGGCCTACCTCCACAGAGAAAATGGAGAGCAACGGACATGACATCACAAAGAGCTCACCTCTTTTGCCTGGAGAGGAAGGGATGCCGCTTACAGGCCTTGTTATGGGGGGGGGATCTCTAAAAACATTATAAGTCAGACAGTGGGCCTACCTCCACAGAGAAAGTGGAGGGCAACGGACATGACATCACAAAGGGCTCACCTCTGCTGCCTGGAGAGGGATGCCGCTTACTGGCCTTGGTATGGGGGGGGGGGAATCTCTAAAAACATTATAAGTCAGACAGTGGGCCTACCTCCACAGAGAAAGTGGAGAGCAACGGACATGACATCACAAAGAGCTCACCTCTGTTGCCTGGAGAGGAAGGGATGCCTCTTACACGCCTTGTTATGGGGGGGGGATCTCTAAAAACATTATAATTCAGACAGTGGGCCTACCTCCACAGAGAAAGTGGAGAGCAACGGACATGACATCACAAAGAGCTCACCTCTGTTGCCTGGAGAGGAAGGGATGCCGCTTACTGGCCTTGTTACGGGGGGGCGGGAATCTCTAAAAACATTATAAGTCAGAGAGTGGGCCTACCTCCACAGAGAAAGTGGAGAGCAACGGACATGACATCACTAATAGCTCACCTCTGTTCCCCGGAGAGGAAGGGATGCCGCTTACAGGCCTTGTTATGGGGGGGGATCTCTAAAAACATTATAAGTCAGACAGTGGTCCAAACTCCACAGAGAAAGTGGAGAGCAACAGACATGACATCACTAAGAGCTCACCTCTGTTGCCTGGAGAGGAAGGGATGCCGCTTACAGGCCTTGTTATGGGGGGGGGGATCTCTAAAAACATTATAAGTCAGACAGTGGTCCAACCTCCACAGAGAAAGTGGAGAGCAACGGACATGACATCACAAAGAGCTCACCTCTGTTCCCCGGAGAGGAAGGGATGCCGCTTACAGGCCTTGTTATGGGGGGGGGGAATCTCTAAAAACATTATAAGTCAGACAGTGGGCCTACCTCCACAGAGAAAGTGGAGAGCAACGGACATGACATCACAAAGAGCTCACCTCTGTTGCCTGGAGAGGAAGGGATGCCGCTTACAGGCCTTGTTATGGAGGGGGGGATCTCTAAAAACATTATAAGTCAGACAGTGGTCCAACCTCCACAGAGGAAGTGGAGAGCAACGGACATGACATCACAAAGAGCTCACCTCTGTTGCCTGGAGAGGAAGGGATGCCGCTTACAGGCCTTGTTATGGGGGGGGGGGGGATCTCTAAAAACATTATAATTCAGACAGTGGGCCTACCTTCACAGAGGAAGTGGAGAGCAACGGACATGACATCACAAAGAGCTCACCTCTGTTGCCTGGAGAGGAAGGGATGCCGCTTACAGGCCTTGTTATTGGGGGGGGGATCTCTAAAAACATTATAAGTCAGACAGTGGTCCAACCTCCACAGAGAAAGTGTAGAGCAACGGACATGACATCACAAAGAGCTCACCTCTGTTGCCTGGAGAGGAAGGGATGCCGCTTACAGGCCTTGTTATGGGGGGGGGGGATCTCTAAAAACATTATAATTCAGACAGTGGGCCTACCTTCACAGAGGAAGTGGAGAGCAACGGACATGACATCACAAAGAGCTCACCTCTGTTGCCTGGAGAGGAAGGGATGCCGCTTACAGGCCTTGTTAAGGAGGGGGGGGGACTCTAAAAACATTATAAGTCAGACAGTGTTCCAACCTCCACAGAGAAAGTGTAGAGCAACGGACATGATATCACAAAGAGCTCACCTCTGTTGCCTGGAGAGGAAGGGATGCCGCTTACTGGCCTTGGTATGGGGGGGGCGGGAATATCTCAAAACATTATAAGTCAGACAGTGGGCCTACCTCCACAGAGAAAGTGGAGAGCAACGGACATGACATCACAAACAGCTCACCTCTGTTGCCTGGAGAGGAAGGGATGCCGCTTACAGGCCTTGTTATGGGTGGGGGGATCTCTAAAAACATTATAATTCAGACAGTGGGCCTACCTTCACATAGGAAGTGGAGAGCAACGGACATGACATCACAAAGAGCTCACCTCTGTTGCCTGGAGAGGAAGGGATGCGGCTTACAGGCCTTGTTAAGGACGGGGGGGGGGTGACTCTAAAAACATTATAAGTCAGACAGTGGTCCAACCTCCACAGAGAAAGTGGAGAGCAACGGACATGACATCACAAAGAGTTCACCTCTGTTGCCTGGAGAGGAAGGGATGCCGCTTACAGGCCTTGTTATGGGGGGGGGGAACTCTAAAAACATTATATGTCAGACAGTGGGCCTACCTCCATAGAGAAAGTGGAGCGGAACGTACATGACATCACAAAGAGCTCACCTCTGTTGCCTGGAGAGGAAGGGATGCCGCTTACAGGCCTTGTTAAGGAGGGGGGGGACTCTAAAATCATTATAAGTCAGACAGTGGTCCAAACTCCACAGAGAAAGTGGAGAGCAACGGACATGACATCACAAAGAACTCACCTCTGTTGCCTGGAGAGGAAGGGATGCCGCTTACTGGCCTTGGTATGGGGGGGGGGAATCTCTAAAACATTATAAGTCAGACAGTGGGCCAACCTCCTCAGAGAAAGTGGAGAGCAACGGACATGACATCACAAAGAGCTCATCTCTGTTGCCTGGAGAGGAAGGGATGCCGCTTACAGGCCTTGTTAAGGAGGGGGGGGGGGACTCTAAAACCATTATAAGTCAGACAGTGGTCCAACCACCACAGAGAAAGTGGAGAGCAACGGACATGACATCACAAAGAGCTCACCTCTATTGCCTGGAGAGGAAGGTATGCCGCTTACAGGCCTTGTTAAGGAGGGGGGGGGGACTCTAAAAACATTATAAGTCAGACAGTGGTCCAACCTCCACAGAGAAAGTGGAGAGCAACGGACATGACATCACAAAGAGTTCACCTATGTTGCCTGGAGAGGAAGGGATGCCGCTTACAGGCCTTGTAATGGGGGGGGGGACTCTAAAAACATTATAAGTCAGACAGTGGGCCTACCTCCATAGAGAAAGTGGAGAGCAATGGACATGACATCACAAAGAGCTCACCTCTGTTGCCTGGAGAGGAAGGGATGCCGCTTACAGGCCTTGTTAAGGAGGGGGGGGGGACTCTAAAAACATTATAAGTCAGACAGTGGTCCAACCTCCACAGATTAAGTGGAGAGCAACGGACATGACATCACAAAGAACTCACCTCTGTTGCCTGGAGAGGAAGGGATGCCGCTTACAGGCCTTGTTAAGGAGGGGGGGACTCTAAAACCATTATAAGTCAGACAGTGGTCCAACCTCCACAGAGAAAGTGGAGAGCAACGGACACGACATCACAAAGAGCTCACCTCTGTTGCCTGGAGAGGAAGGGATGCCGCTTACTGGCCTTGGTATGGGGGGGGGGACTCTAAAAACATTATAAGTCAGACAGTGGTCCAACCTCCACAGAGAAAGTGTAGAGCAACGGACATGATATCACAAAGAGCTCACCTCTGTTGCCTGGAGTGGAAGGGATGCCGCTTACTGGCCTTGGTATGGGGGGGGCGGGAATCTCTCAAAACATTATAAGTCAGACAGTGGGCCTACCTCCACAGAGAAAGTGGAGAGCAACGGACATGACATCACAAAGAGCTCACCTCTGTTGCTTGGAGAGGAAGGGATGCCTCCAACAGGCCTAGGCATGGGCAGGAGTATCTCTAAAAACATTATAAGGCAGACAGTGGGCCTACCTCCACAGAGAAAGTGGAGAGCAACGGACATGACATCACAAAGAGCTCACCTCTGTTGCCTGGAGAGGAAGGGATGCCGCTTACAGGCCTTGTTATGGGGGGGGGGGATCTCTAAAAACATTATAATTCAGACAGTGGGCCTACCTCCATAGAGAAAGTGGAGAGCAACGGACATGACATCACAAAGAGCTCACCTCTGTTGCCAGGAGAGGAAGGGATGCCGCTTACAGGCCTTGTTATTGGGGGGGGGAAATCTCTAAAAACATTATAAGTCAGACAGTGGTCCAACCTCCACAGAGAAAGTGTAGAGCAACGGACATGACATCACAAAGAGCTCACCTCTGTTGCCTGGAGAGGAAGGGATGCCGCTTACAGGCCTTGTTAAGGGGGGGGGGGGACTCTAAAAACATTATAAGTCAGACAGTGGTCCAACCTCCACAGAGAAAGTGTAGAGCAACGGACATGACATCAGAAAGAGCTCACCTCTGTTGCCTGGAGTGGAAGGGATGCCGCTTACTGGCCTTGGTATGGGGGGGGGCGGGAATCTCTCAAAACATTATAAGTCAGACAGTGGGCCTACCTCCACAGAGAAAGTGTAGAGCAACGGACATGATATCACAAAGAGCTCACCTCTGTTGCCTGGAGAGGAAGGGATGACGCTTACAGGCCTTGTTAAGGGGGGGGGGATCTCTAAAAACATTATAAGTCAGACAGTGGGCCTACCTCCACAGAGAAAGTGGAGAGCAACGGACATGACATCACAAAGAGCTCACCTCTGTTGCCTGGAGAGGAAGGGATGCCGCTTTCAGGCCTTGTTATGAGGGGGGGGGGAATCTCTAAAAACATTATAAGTCAGACAGTGGGCCTACCTCCACAGAGAAAGTGGAGAGCAACGGACATGATATCACAAAGAGCTCACCTCTGTTACCTGGAGAGGAAGGGATGCCGCTTACTGGACTTGGTATGGGGGGGGGGAATCTCTAAAAACATTATAAGTCAGACAGTGGGCCTACCTCCACAGAGAAAGTGGAGAGCAACGGACACGACATCACAAAGAGCTCACCTCTGTTGCCTGGAGAGGAAGGGATGCCGCTTACTGGCCTTGGTATGGGGGGGGTATCTCTAAAACATTATAAGTCAGACAGTGGGCCAACCTCCACAGAGAAAGTGGAGAGCAACGGACATGACATCACAAAGAGCTTACCTCTGTTGCCTGGAGAGGAAGGGATGCCGCTTACAGGCCTTGTTAAGGAGGGGGGGGGACTCTAAAAACATTATCAGACAGTGGTCCAACCTCCACAGAGAAAGAGGAGAGCAACGGACATGACATCACAAAGAGCTCACCTCTATTGCCTGGAGAGGAAGGTATGCCGCTTACAGGCCTTGTTAAGGAGGGGGGGGGGGAACTCTAAAAACATTATAAGTCAGACTGTGGTCCAACCTCCACAGATAAAGTGGAGAGCAACGGACATGACATCACAAAGAGTTCACCTCTGTTGCCTGGAGAGGAAGGGATGCTGCTTACAGGCCTTGTTATGGGGGGGGGGGGACTCTAAAAACATTATAAGTCAGACAGTGGGCCTACCTCCATAGAGAAAGTGGAGAGCAACGGACATGACATCACAAAGAGCTCACATCTGTTGCCTGGAGAGGAAGGGATGCCGCTTACAGGCCTTGTTAAGGAGGGGGGGGGACTCTAAAAACATTATAAGTCAGACAGTGGTCCAACCTCCACAGAGAAAGTGGAGAGCAACGGACATGACATCACAAAGAGCTCACCTCTGTTGCCTGGAGAGGAAGGGATGCTGCTTATTGGCCTTGGTATGGGGGGGGGGATCTCTAAAACATTATAAGTCAGACAGTGGGCCAACCTCCACAGAGAAAGTGGAGAGCAACGGACATGACATCACAAAGAGCTCACCTCTGTTGCCTGGAGAGGAAGGGATGCCGCTTACAGGCCTTGTTAAGGAGGGGGGGGACTCTAAAAACATTATCAGACAGTGGTCCAACCTCCACAGAGAAAGAGGAGAGCAACGGACATGACATCACAAAGAGCTCAACTCTGTTGCCTGGAGAGGAAGGGATGCCGCTTACAGGCCTTGTTATGGGGGGGGGGGGACTCTAAAAACATTATAAGTCAGACAGTGGGCCTACCTCCATAGAGAAAGTGGAGAGCAACGGACATGACATCACAAAGAGCTCACCTCTGTTGCCTGGAAAGGAAGGGATGCCGCTTACAGGCCTTGTTAAGGAGGGGGGGGGACTCTAAAAACATTATAAGTCAGACAGTGGTCCAACCTCCACAGAGAAAGTGGAGAGCAACGGACATGACATCACAAAGAACTCACCTCTGTTGCCTGGAGAGGAAGGGATGCCGCTTACAGGCCTTGTTAAGGAGGGGGGGGGACTCTAAAACCATTATAAGTCAGACAGTGGTCCAACCTCCACAGAGAAAGTGGAGAGCAACGGACATGACATCACAAAGAGCTCACCTCTGTTGCCTGGAGAGGAAGGGATGCCGCTTACTGGCCTTGGTATGGGGGGGGGGCATCTCTAAAACATTATAAGTCAGACAGTGGGCCAACCTCCACAGAGAAAGTGGAGAGCAACGGACATGACATCACAAAGAGCTCACCTCTGTTGCCTGGAAAGGAAGGGATGCCGCTTACAGGCCTTCTAAAGGAGGGGGGGGGACTCTAAAAACATTATAAGTCAGACAGTGGTCCAACCTCCACAGAGAAAGTGGAGAGCAACGGACATGACATCACAAAGAACTCACCTCTGTTGCCTGGATAGGAAGGGATGCCGCTTACAGGCCTTGTTAAGGAGGGGGGGGGACTCTAAAACCATTATAAGTCAGACAGTGGTCCAACCTCCACAGGGAAAGTGGAGAGCAACGGACATGACATCACAAAGAGCTCACCTCTGTTGCCTGGAGAGGAAGGGATGCCGCTTACTGGCCTTGTTATGGGGGGGGGGGGAATCTCTAAAACATTATAAGTCAGACAGTGGTCCAACCTCCACAGAGAAAGTGGAGAGCAACGGACATGACATCACAAAGAGCTCACCTTTGTTGCCTGGAGAGGAAGGGATGCCGCTTACAGGCCTTGTTAAGGAGGGGGGGCATCTCTAAAACATTATAAGTCAGACAGTGGGCCAACCTCCACAGAGAAAGTGGAGAGCAACGGACATGACATCACAAAGAGCTCACCTCTGTTGCCTGGAGAGGAAGGCATGCCGCTTACAGGCCTTGTTAAGGAGGCGGGGGGACTCTAAAAACATTATAATTCAGACAGTGGTCCAACCTCCACAGAGAAAGTGGAGAGCAATGGACATGACATCACAAAGAACTCACCTCTGTTGCCTTGAGAGGAAGGGATGCCGCTTACTGGCCTTGTTATGGGGGGGGGGACTCTAAAAACATTATAAGTCAGACAGTGGACCTACCTCCATAGAGAAAGTGGAGAGCAACGGACATGACATCACAAAGAACTCACCTCTGTTGCCTGGAGAGGAAGGGATGCCGCTTACTGGCCTTGTTATGGGGTGGGGGGAGAATCTCTAAAACATTATAAGTCAGACAGTGGGCCAACCTCTACAGAGAAAGTGGAGAGCAACGGAGATGACATCACAAAGAGCACACCTCTGTTGCCTGGAGAGGAAGGGATGCCGCTTACAGGCCTTGTTAAGGAGGGCCCGGACTCTAAAAACATTATAAGTCAGACAGTGAGCCTACCTCCATAGAGAAAGTGGAGAGCAACGGACATGACATCACAAAGAGCTCACCTCTGTTGCCTGGAGAGGAAGGGATGCCGCTTACAGGCCTTGTTAAGGAGGGCCCGGACTCTAAAAACATTATAAGTCAGACAGTGGACCTACCTCCATAGAGAAAGTGGAGAGCAACGGACATGACATCACAAAGAGCTTACCTCTGTTGCCTGGAGAGGAAGGGATGCCGCTTACAGGCCTTGTTAAGGAGGGGGGGGGACTCTAAAACCATTATAAGTCAGACAGTGGTCCAACCTCCACAGAGAAAGTGGAGAGCAACGGACATGACATCACAAAGAGCTCACCTCTGTTGCCTGGAGAGGAAGGGATGCCGCTTACAGGCCTTGTTAAGGAGGTGGGGGGGACTCTAAAAACATTATAAGTCAGACAGTGGTCCAACCTCCACAGAGAAAGTGGAGAGCAACGGACATGACATCACAAAGAGCTCACCTCTGTTGCCTGGAGAGGAAGGGATGCCGCTTACAGGCCTTGTTAAGGAGGGGGGGGGACTCTAAAAACATTATAAGTCAGACAGTGGTCCAACCTCCACAGGGAAAGTGGAGAGCAACGGACATGACATCACAAAGAGCTCACCTCTGTTGCCTGGAGAGGAAGGGATGCCGCTTACTGGCCTTGTTATGGGGGGGGGGGAATCTCTAAAACATTATAAGTCAGACAGTGGTCCAACCTCCACAGAGAAAGTGGAGAGCAACGGACATGACATCACAAAGAGCTCACCTTTGTTGCCTGGAGAGGAAGGGATGCAACTTACAGGCCTTGTTAAGGAGGGGGGGGCATCTCTAAAACATTATAAGTCAGACAGTGGGCCAACCTCCACAGAGAAAGTGGAGAGCAACGGACATGACATCACAAAGAGCTCACCTCTGTTGCCTGGAGGGGAAGGGATGCCGCTTGCAGGCCTTGTTAAGGAGGCGGGGGGACTCTAAAAACATTATAAGTCAGACAGTGGTCCAACCTCCACAGAGAAAGTGGAGAGCAATGGACATGACATCACAAAGAACTCACCTCTGTTGCCTTGAGAGGAAGGGATGCCGCTTACTGGCCTTGTTATGGGGGGGGGGACTCTAAAAACATTATAAGTCAGACAGTGGACCTACCTCCATAGAGAAAGTGGAGAGCAACGGACATGACATCACAAAGAACTCACCTCTGTTGCCTGGAGAGGAAGGGATGCCGCTTACTGGCCTTGTTATGGGGTGGGGGGAGAATCTCTAAAACATTATAAGTCAGACAGTGGGCCAACCTCTACAGAGAAAGTGGAGAGCAACGGAGATGACATCACAAAGAGCACACCTCTGTTGCCTGGAGAGGAAGGGATGCCGCTTACAGGCCTTGTTAAGGAGGGCCCGGACTCTAAAAACATTATAAGTCAGACAGTGAGCCTACCTCCATAGAGAAAGTGGAGAACAACGGACATGACATCACAAAGAGCTCACCTCTGTTGCCTGGAGAGGAAGGGATGCCGCTTACAGGCCTTGTTAAGGAGGGCCCGGACTCTAAAAACATTATAAGTCAGACAGTGGACCTACCTCCATAGAGAAAGTGGAGAGCAACGGACATGACATCACAAAGAGCTTACCTCTGTTGCCTGGAGAGGAAGGGATGCCGCTTACAGGCCTTGTTAAGGAGGGGGGGGGGGACTCTAAAACCATTATAAGTCAGACAGTGGTCCAACCTCCACAGAGAAAGTGGAGAGCAACGGACATGACATCACAAAGAGCTCACCTCTGTTGCCTGAAGAGGAAGGGATGCCGCTTACAGGCCTTGTTAAGGAGGTGGGGGGGACTCTAAAAACATTATAAGTCAGACAGTGGTCCAACCTCCACAGAGAAAGTGGAGAGCAACGGACATGACATCACAAAGAGCTCACCTCTGTTGCCTGGAGAGGAAGGGATGCCGCTTACTGGCCTTGGTATGGGGGGGGGGGATCTCTAAAACATTATAAGTCAGACAGTGGGCCAACCTCCACAGAGAAAGTGGAGAGCAACGGACATGAAATCACAAAGAGCTCACCTCTGTTGCCTGGAGAGGAAGGGATGCCGCTTACAGGCCTTGTTAAGGAGGGGGGGGGACTCTAAAAACATTATGAGTCAGACAGTGGTCCAACCTCCACAGAGAAAGTGGAGAGCAACGGACATGACATCACAAAGAGTTCACCTCTGTTGCCTGGAGAGGAAGGGATGCCGCTTACAGGCCTTGTTATGGGGGGGGGGGACTCTAAAAACATTATAAGTCAGACAGTGGACCTACCTCCATAGAGAAAGTAGAGAGCAACGGACATGACATTACAAAGACCTCTGTTGCCTGGAGAGGAAGGGATGCCGCTTACTGGCCTTGTTATGGGGGGGGGGGGAATCTCTAAAACATTATAAGTAAGACAGTGGGACAACCTCCACAGAGAAAGTGGTGAGCAACGGACATGACATCACAAAGAGCTCACCTCTGTTGCCTGGAGAGGAAGGGATGCCGCTTACAGGCCTTGTTAAGGAGGGCCCGGACTCTAAAAACATTATAAGTCAGACAGTGGACCTACCTCCATAGAGAAAGTGGAGAGCAACGGACATGACATCACAAAGTGCTCACCTCTGTTGCCTGGAGAGGAAGGGATGCTGCTTACAGGCCTTGTTAAGGAGGGCCCGGACGCTAAAAACATTATAAGTCAGACAGTGGACCTACCTCCATAGAGAAAGTGGAGAGCAACAGACATGACATCACAAAGAGCTCACCTCTGTTGCCTGGAGAGGAAGGGATGCCACTTACAGGCCTTGTTAAGGGGGGGGGGGACTCTAAAAACATTATAAGTCAGACTGTGGTCCAACCTCCACAGAGAAAGTGGAGAGCAACGGACATGACATCACAAAGAGCTCACCTCTGTTGCCTGGAGAGGAAGGGATGCCGCTTACTGGCCTTGTTATGGGGGGGGGGGGAATCTCTAAAACATTATAAGTCAGACAGTGGGCCAACCTCCACAGAGAAAGTGGAGAGCAACGGACATGACATCACAAAGAGCTCACCTCTGTTGCCTGGAGAGGAAGGGATGCCGCTTACAGGCCTTGTTAAGGAGGGGGGGGGGACTCTAAAAACATTATAAGTCAGACAGTGGTCCAACCTCCACAGAGAAAGTGGAGAGCAACGGACATGACATCACAAAGAACTCACCTCTGTTGCCTGGAGAGGAAGGGATGCCGCTTACAGGCCTTGTTAAGGAGGGCCCGGACTCTAAAAACATTATAAGTCAGACAGTGGACCTACCTCCATAGAGAAAGTGGAGAGCAACGGACATGACATCACAAAGAGCTCACCTCTGTTGCCTGGAGAGGAAGGGATGCCGCTTACTGGCCTTGTTATAGGGGGGGGGGACTCTAAAAACATTATAAGTCAGACAGTGGGACAACCTCCACAGAGAAAGTGGTGAGCAACGGACATGACATCACAAAGAGCTCACCTCTGTTGCCTGGAGAGGAAGGGATGCCGCTTACAGGCCTTGTTAAGGAGCGCCCGGACTCTAAAAACATTATACGTCAGACAGTGGACCTACCTCCATAGAGAAAGTGGAGAGCAACGGACATGACATCACAAAGAGCACACCTCTGTTGCCTGGAGAGGAAGGGATGCCGCTTACAGGCCTTGTTAAGGAGGGGGGGGACTCTAAAAACATTATAAGTCAGACAGTGGGCCTACCTCCACAGAGAAAGTGGAGAGCAACGGACATGACATCACAAAGAGCTCACCTCTGTTGCCTGGAGAGGAAGGAATGCCGCTTACTGGCCTTGTTATGGGGGGGGGGAATCTCTAAAACATTATAAGTCAGACAGTGAGCCAACCTCCACAGAGAAAGTGGAGAGCAACGGACATGACATCACAAAGAACTCACCTCTGTTGCCTGGAGAGGAAGGGATGCCACTTACTGGCCTTGTTATGGGGGGGGGGGACTCTAAAAACATTATAAGTCAGACAGTGGACCTACCTCCATAGAGAAAGTGGAGAGCAACGGACATGACATCACAAAGAACTCACCTCTGTTGCCTGGAGAGGAAGGGATGCCGCTTGCTGGCCTTGTTATGGGGGGGGGGGATCTCTAAAACATTATAAGTCAGACAGTGGGCCAACCTCCACAGAGAAAGTGGAGAGCAACGGACATGACATCACAAAGAGCTCACCTCTGTTGCCTGTAGAGGAAGGGATGCCGCTTACAGGCCTTGTTAAGGAGGGGGGGGGACTCTAAAAACATTATAAGTCAGACAGTGGGCCTACCTCCACAGAGAAAGTGGAGAGCAACGGACATGACATCACAAAGACCTCTGTTGCCTGGAGAGGAAGGGATGCCGCTTACTGGCCTTGTTATGGGGGGGGGGGGAATCTCTAAAACATTATAAGTCAGACAGTGGGACAACCTCCACAGAGAAAGTGGTGAGCAACGGACATGACATCACAAAGAGCTCACCTCTGTTGCCTGGAGAGGAAGGGATGCCGCTTACAGGCCTTGTTAAGGAGGGCCCGGACTCTAAAAACATTATAAGTCAGACAGTGGACCTACCTCCATAGAGAAAGTGGAGAGCAACGGACATGACATCACAAAGAGCTCACCTCTGTTGCCTGGAGAGGAAGGGATGCCGCTTACAGGCCTTGTTAAGGAGGGCCCGGACGCTAAAAACATTATAAGTCAGACAGTGGACCTACCTCCATAGAGAAAGTGGAGAGCAACAGACATGACATCACAAAGAGCTCACCTCTGTTGCCTGGAGAGGAAGGGATGCCGCTTACTGGCCTTGTTATGGGGGGGGGGGGAATCTCTAAAACATTATAAGTCAGACAGTGGGCCAACCTCCACAGAGAAAGTGGAGAGCAACGGACATGACATCACAAAGAGCTCACCTCTGTTGCCTGGAGAGGAAGGGATGCCGCTTACAGGCCTTGTTAAGGAGGGGGGGGGGGACTCTAAAAACATTATAAGTCAGACAGTGGTCCAACCTCCACAGAGAAAGTGGAGAGCAACGGACATGACATCACAAAGAACTCACCTCTGTTGCCTGGAGAGGAAGGGATGCCGCTTACAGGCCTTGTTAAGGAGGGCCCGGACTCTAAAAACATTATAAGTCAGACAGTGGACCTACCTCCATAGAGAAAGTGGAGAGCAACGGACATGACATCACAAAGAGCTCACCTCTGTTGCCTGGAGAGGAAGGGATGCCGCTTACAGGCCTTGTTAAGGAGGGGGGGGGGACTCTAAAAACATTATAAGTCAGACAGTGGTCCAACCTCCACAGAGAAAGTGGAGAGCAACGGACATGACATCACAAAGAACTCACCTCTGTTGCCTGGAGAGGAAGGGATGCCGCTTACAGGCCTTGTTAAGGAGGGCCCGGACTCTAAAAACATTATAAGTCAGACAGTGGACCTACCTCCATAGAGAAAGTGGAGAGCAACGGACATGACATCACAAAGAGCTCACCTCTGTTGCCTGGAGAGGAAGGGATGCCGCTTACTGGCCTTGTTATAGGGGGGGGGGACTCTAAAAACATTATAAGTCAGACAGTGGGACAACCTCCACAGAGAAAGTGGTGAGCAACGGACATGACATCACAAAGAGCTCACCTCTGTTGCCTGGAGAGGAAGGGATGCCGCTTACAGGCCTTGTTAAGGAGCGCCCGGACTCTAAAAACATTATACGTCAGACAGTGGACCTACCTCCATAGAGAAAGTGGAGAGCAACGGACATGACATCACAAAGAGCACACCTCTGTTGCCTGGAGAGGAAGGGATGCCGCTTACAGGCCTTGTTAAGGAGGGGGGGGACTCTAAAAACATTATAAGTCAGACAGTGGGCCTACCTCCACAGAGAAAGTGGAGAGCAACGGACATGACATCACAAAGAGCTCACCTCTGTTGCCTGGAGAGGAAGGAATGCCGCTTACTGGCCTTGTTATGGGGGGGGGGAATCTCTAAAACATTATAAGTCAGACAGTGAGCCAACCTCCACAGAGAAAGTGGAGAGCAACGGACATGACATCACAAAGAACTCACCTCTGTTGCCTGGAGAGGAAGGGATGCCACTTACTGGCCTTGTTATGGGGGGGGGGACTCTAAAAACATTATAAGTCAGACAGTGGACCTACCTCCATAGAGAAAGTGGAGAGCAACGGACATGACATCACAAAGAACTCACCTCTGTTGCCTGGAGAGGAAGGGATGCCGCTTACTGGCCTTGTTATGGGGGGGGGGGGATCTCTAAAACATTATAAGTCAGACAGTGGGCCAACCTCCACAGAGAAAGTGGAGAGCAACGGACATGACATCACAAAGAGCTCACCTCTGTTGCCTGTAGAGGAAGGGATGCCGCTTACAGGCCTTGTTAAGGAGGGGGGGGGACTCTAAAAACATTATAAGTCAGACAGTGGGCCTACCTCCACAGAGAAAGTGGAGAGCAACGGACATGACATCACAAAGACCTCTGTTGCCTGGAGAGGAAGGGATGCCGCTTACTGGCCTTGTTATGGGGGGGGGGGAATCTCTAAAACATTATAAGTCAGACAGTGGGACAACCTCCACAGAGAAAGTGGTGAGCAACGGACATGACATCACAAAGAGCTCACCTCTGTTGCCTGGAGAGGAAGGGATGCCGCTTACAGGCCTTGTTAAGGAGGGCCCGGACTCTAAAAACATTATAAGTCAGACAGTGGACCTACCTCCATAGAGAAAGTGGAGAGCAACGGACATGACATCACAAAGAGCTCACCTCTGTTGCCTGGAGAGGAAGGGATGCCGCTTACAGGCCTTGTTAAGGAGGGCCCGGACGCTAAAAACATTATAAGTCAGACAGTGGACCTACCTCCATAGAGAAAGTGGAGAGCAACAGACATGACATCACGAAGAGCTCACCTCTGTTGCCTGGAGAGGAAGGGATGCCGCTTACTGGCCTTGTTATGGGGGGGGGGGGAATCTCTAAAACATTATAAGTCAGACAGTGGGCCAACCTCCACAGAGAAAGTGGAGAGCAACGGACATGACATCACAAAGAGCTCACCTCTGTTGCCTGGAGAGGAAGGGATGCCGCTTACAGGCCTTGTTAAGGAGGGGGGGGGGGACTCTAAAAACATTATAAGTCAGACAGTGGTCCAACCTCCACAGAGAAAGTGGAGAGCAACGGACATGACATCACAAAGAACTCACCTCTGTTGCCTGGAGAGGAAGGGATGCCGCTTACAGGCCTTGTTAAGGAGGGCCCGGACTCTAAAAACATTATAAGTCAGACAGTGGACCTACCTCCATAGAGAAAGTGGAGAGCAACGGACATGACATCACAAAGAGCTCACCTCTGTTGCCTGGAGAGGAAGGGATGCCGCTTACTGGCCTTGTTATAGGGGGGGGGGACTCTAAAAACATTATAAGTCAGACAGTGGGACAACCTCCACAGAGAAAGTGGTGAGCAACGGACATGACATCACAAAGAGCTCACCTCTGTTGCCTGGAGAGGAAGGGATGCCGCTTACAGGCCTTGTTAAGGAGCGCCCGGACTCTAAAAACATTATACGTCAGACAGTGGACCTACCTCCATAGAGAAAGTGGAGAGCAACGGACATGACATCACAAAGAGCACACCTCTGTTGCCTGGAGAGGAAGGGATGCCGCTTACAGGCCTTGTTAAGGAGGGGGGGGGACTCTAAAAACATTATAAGTCAGACAGTGGGCCTACCTCCACAGAGAAAGTGGAGAGCAACGGACATGACATCACAAAGAGCTCACCTCTGTTGCCTGGAGAGGAAGGAATGCCGCTTACTGGCCTTGTTATGGGGGGGGGGGGGAATCTCTAAAACATTATAAGTCAGACAGTGAGCCAACCTCCACAGAGAAAGTGGAGAGCAACGGACATGACATCACAAAGAACTCACCTCTGTTGCCTGGAGAGGAAGGGATGCCACTTACTGGCCTTGTTATGGGGGGGGGACTCTAAAAACATTATAAGTCAGACAGTGGACCTACCTCCATAGAGAAAGTGGAGAGCAACGGACATGACATCACAAAGAACTCACCTCTGTTGCCTGGAGAGGAAGGGATGCCGCTTACTGGCCTTGTTATGGGGGGGGGGGGGATCTCTAAAACATTATAAGTCAGACAGTGGGCCAACCTCCACAGAGAAAGTGGAGAGCAACGGACATGACATCACAAAGAGCTCACCTCTGTTGCCTGTAGAGGAAGGGATGCCGCTTACAGGCCTTGTTAAGGAGGGGGGGGGACTCTAAAAACATTATAAGTCAGACAGTGGGCCTACCTCCACAGAGAAAGTGGAGAGCAACGGACATGACATCACAAAGACCTCTGTTGCCTGGAGAGGAAGGGATGCCGCTTACTGGCCTTGTTATGGGGGGGGGGGAATCTCTAAAACATTATAAGTCAGACAGTGGGACAACCTCCACAGAGAAAGTGGTGAGCAACGGACATGACATCACAAAGAGCTCACCTCTGTTGCCTGGAGAGGAAGGGATGCCGCTTACAGGCCTTGTTAAGGAGGGCCCGGACTCTAAAAACATTATAAGTCAGACAGTGGACCTACCTCCATAGAGAAAGTGGAGAGCAACGGACATGACATCACAAAGAGCTCACCTCTGTTGCCTGGAGAGGAAGGGATGCCGCTTACAGGCCTTGTTAAGGAGGGCCCGGACGCTAAAAACATTATAAGTCAGACAGTGGACCTACCTCCATAGAGAAAGTGGAGAGCAACAGACATGACATCACAAAGAGCTCACCTCTGTTGCCTGGAGAGGAAGGGATGCCGCTTACTGGCCTTGTTATGGGGGGGGGGGAATCTCTAAAACATTATAAGTCAGACAGTGGGCCAACCTCCACAGAGAAAGTGGAGAGCAACGGACATGACATCACAAAGAACTCACCTCTGTTGCCTGGAGAGGAAGGGATGCCACTTACAGGCCTTGTTAAGGGGGGGGGGACTCTAAAAACATTATAAGTCAGACTGTGGTCCAACCTCCACAGAGAAAGTGGAGAGCAACGGACATGACATCACAAAGAGCTCACCTCTGTTGCCTGGAGAGGAAGGGATGCCGCTTACTGGCCTTGTTATGGGGGGGGGGAATCTCTAAAACATTATAAGTCAGACAGTGGGCCAACCTCCACAGAGAAAGTGGAGAGCAACGGACATGACATCACAAAGAGCTCACCTCTGTTGCCTGGAGAGGAAGGGATGCCGCTTACAGGCCTTGTTAAGGAGGGGGGGGGGACTCTAAAAACATTATAAGTCAGACAGTGGTCCAACCTCCACAGAGAAAGTGGAGAGCAACGGACATGACATCACAAAGAACTCACCTCTGTTGCCTGGAGAGGAAGGGATGCCGCTTACAGGCCTTGTTAATTAGGGCCCGGACTCTAAAAACATTATAAGTCAGACAGTGGACCTACCTCCATAGAGAAAGTGGAGAGCAACGGACATGACATCACAAAGAGCTCACCTCTGTTGCCTGGAGAGGAAGGGATGCCGCTTACTGGCCTTGTTATAGGGGGGGGGACTCTAAAAACATTATAAGTCAGACAGTGGGACAACCTCCACAGAGAAAGTGGTGAGCAACGGACATGACATCACAAAGAGCTCACCTCTGTTGCCTGGAGAGGAAGGGATGCCGCTTACAGGCCTTGTTAAGGAGCGCCCGGACTCTAAAAACATTATACGTCAGACAGTGGACCTACCTCCATAGAGAAAGTGGAGAGCAACGGACATGACATCACAAAGAGCTCACCTCTGTTGCCTGGAGAGGAAGGGATGCCGCTTACAGGCCTTGTTAAGGAGGGCCCGGACTCTAAAAACATTATAAGTCAGACAGTGGACCTACCTCCATAGAGAAAGTGGAGAGCACCGGACATGACATCACAAAGAGCTCACCTCTGTTGCCTGTAGAGGAAGGGATGCCGCTTACAGGCCTTGTTAAGGAGGGGGGGGACTCTAAAAACATTATAAGTCAGACAGTGGGCCTACCTCCACAGAGAAAGTGGAGAGCAACGGACATGACATCACAAAGAGCTCACCTCTGTTGCCTGGAGAGGAAGGGATGCCGCTTACTGGCCTTGTTGTGGGGGGGGGGGGAATCTCTAAAACATTATAAGTCAGACAGTGGGCCAACCTCCTCAGAGAAAGTGGAGAGCAACGGACATGACATCACAAAGAGCTCACCTCTGTTGCCTGGAGAGGAAGGGATGCCGCTTACAGGCCTTGTTAAGGAGGGGGGGGGGACTCTAAAAACATTATAAGTCAGACAGTGGTCCAACCTCCACAGAGAAAGTGGAGAGCAACGGACATGACATCACAAAGAACTCACCTCTGTTGCCCGGAGAGGAAGGGATGCCACTTACTGGCCTTGTTATGGGGTGGGGGGAGAATCTCTAAAACATTATAAGTCAGACAGTGGACCTACCTCCACAGAGAAAGTGGAGAGCAACGGACATGACATCACAAAGAGCTCACCTCTGTTGCCTGGAGAGGAAGAGATGCCGCTTACAGGCCTTGTTAAGGAGGGCCCGGACTCTAAAAACATTATAAGTCAGAAAGTGGGCCTACCTCCACAGAGAAAGTGGAGAGCAGCGGACATGACATCACAAAGAGCTCACCTCTGTTGCCTGGAGAGGAAGGGATGCCGCTTACAAGCCTTATTAAGGAGGGGGGGGGGACTCTAAAAACATTATAAGTCAGACAGTGGGACAACCTCCACAGAGAAAGTGGAGAGCAGCGGACATGACATCACAAAGAGCTCACCTCTGTTGCCTGGAGAGGAAGGGATGCCGCTTACAAGCCTTATTAAGGAGGGGGGGGACTCTAAAAACATTATAAGTCAGACAGTGGGACAACCTCCACAGAGAAAGTGGTGAGCAACGGACATGACATCACAAAGAGCTCACCTCTGTTGCCTGGAGAGGATGGGATGCCGCTTACTGGCCTTGTTATGGGGGGGGGGGGGAATCTCTAAAACATTATAAGTCAGACAGTGGGCCAACCTCCACAGAGAAAGTGGAGAGCAACGGACATGAGATCACAAAGAGCTCACCTCTGTTGCCTGGAGAGGAAGGGATGCCGCTTACTGGCCTTGTTATGGGGGGGGGGGAATCTCTAAAACATTATAAGTCAGACAGTGGGCCAACCTCCACAGAGAAAGTGGAGAGCAACGGACATGAGATCACAAAGTGCTCACCTCTGTTGCCTGGAGAGGAAGGGATGCCGCTTACAGGCCTTGTTAAGGAGGGGGGGGACTCTAAAAACATTATAAGTCAGACAGTGGGCCAACCTCCACAGAGAAAGTGGAGAGCAACGGACATGACATCACAAAGAGCTCACCTCTGTTGCCTGGAGAGGAAGGGATGCCGCTTACTGGCCTTGTTATGGGGGGGGGGGGGAATCTCTAAAACATTATAAGTCAGACAGTGGGCCAACCTCCACAGAGAAAGTGGAGAGCAACGGACATGACATCACAAAGAGCTCACCTCTGTTGCCTGGAGAGGAAGGGATGCCGCTTACAGGCCTTGTTAAGGAGGGCCCGGACTCTAAAAACATTATAAGTCAGACAGTGGGCCTACCTCCACAGAGAAAGTGGAGAGCAACGGACATGACATCACAAAGAACTCACCTCTGTTGCCTGGAGAGGAAGGGATGCCGCTTACAGGCCTTGTTAAGGAGGGCCCGGACTCTAAAAACATTATAAGTCAGACAGTGGGCCTACCTCCACAGAGAAAGTGGAGAGCAACGGACATGACATCACAAAGAGCTCACCTCTGTTGCCTGGAGAGGAACGGATGCCGCTTACAAGCCTTATTAAGGAGGGGGGGGACTCTAAAAACATTATAAGTCAGACAGTGGGACAACCTCCACAGAGAAAGTGGTGAGCAACGGACATGACATCACAAAGAGCTCACCTCTGTTGCCTGGAGAGGAAGGGATGCCGCTCACTGGCCTTGTTATGGGGGGGGAAGGACTATAAAAACATTATAAGTCAGACAGTGGACCTACCTCCATAGAGAAAGTGGAGAGCAACGGACATGACATCACAAAGAGCTCACCTCTGTTGCCTGGAGAGGAAGGGATGCCGCTTACAGGCCTTGTTAAGGAGGGCCCGGACGCTAAAAACATTATAAGTCAGAAAGTGGACCTACCTCCATAGAGAAAGTGGAGAGCAACGGACATGACATCACAAAGAGCTCACCTCTGTTGCCTGGAGAGGAAGGGATGCCGCTTACTGGCCTTGTTATGGGGGGGGGGGAATCTCTAAAACATTATAAGTCAGACAGTGGTCCAAACTCCACAGAGAAAGTGGAGAGCAACGGACATGACATCACAAAGAACTCACCTCTGTTGCCTGGAGAGGAAGGGATGCCACTTACAGGCCTTGTTAAGGGGGGGGGGACTCTAAAAACATTATAAGTCAGACAGTGGTCCAACCTCCACAGAGAAAGTGGAGAGCAACGGACATGACATCACAAAGAACTCACCTCTGTTGCCTGGAGAGGAAGGGATGCTGCTTACAGGCCTTGTTAAGGAGGGCCCGGACTCTAAAAACATTATAAGTCAGACAGTGAACCTACCTCCATAGAGAAAGTGGAGAGCAACGGACATGACATCACAAAGAGCTCACCTCTGTTGCCTGGAGAGGAAGGGATGCCGCTTACTGGCCTTGTTATAGGGGGGGGGACTCTAAAAACATTATAAGTCAGACAGTGGGACAACCTCCACAGAGAAAGTGGTGAGCAACGGACATGACATCACCAAGAGCTCACCTCTGTTGCCTGCAGAGGAAGGGATGCCGCTTACAGGCCTTGTTAAGGAGGGGGGGGGGACTCTAAAAACATTATAAGTCAGACATTGGGTCTACCTCCACAGAGAAAGTGGAGAGCAACGGACATGACATCACAAAGAGCTCACCTCTGTTGCCTGGAAAGGAAGGGATGCCACTTACTGGCCTTGTTATGGGGGGGGGGGGGAATCTCTAAAACATTATAAGTCAGACAGTGGGCCAACCTCCACAGAGAAAGTGGAGAGCAACGGACATGACGTCACAAAGAGCTCACCTCTGTTGCCTGGAGAGGAAGGGATGCCGCTTACAGGCCTTGTTAAGGAGGGGGGGGGGACTCTAAAAACATTATAAGTCAGACACTGGGCCTACCTCCACAGAGAAAGTGGAGAGCAACGGACATGACATCACACAGAGCTCACCTCTGTTGCGTGGAGAGGAAGGGATGCCGCTTACAGGCCTTGTTAAGGAGGGCCCGGACTCTAAAAACATTATAAGTCAGACAGTGGGCCTACCTCCACAGAGAAAGTGGAGAGCAACGGACATGACATCACAAAGAGCTCACCTCTGTTGCCTGGAGAGGAAGGGATGCCGCTTACAGGCCTTGTTAAGGAGGGCCCGGATGCTAAAAACATTATAAGTCAGACAGTGGACCTACCTCCATAGAGAAAGTGGAGAGCAACGGACATGACATCACAAAGAGCTCACCTCTGTTGCCTGGAGAGGAAGGGATGCCGCTTACAGGCCTTGTTAAGGAGGGCCCGGACGCTAAAAACATTATAAGTCAGACAGTGGACCTACCTCCATAGAGAAAGTGGAGAGCAACGGACATGACATCACAAAGAGCTCACCTCTGTTGCCTGGAGAGGAAGGGATGCCGCTTACAGGCCTTGTTAAGGAGGGCCCGGACGCTAAAAACATTATAAGTCAGACAGTGGACCTACCTCCACAGAGAAAGTGGAGAGCAACGGACATGACATCACAAAGAACTCACCTCTGTTGCCTGGAGAGGAAGGGATGCCACTTACAGGCCTTGTTAAGGGGGGGGGACTCTAAAAACATTATAAGTCAGACAGTGGTCCAACCTCCACAGAGAAAGTGGAGAGCAACGGACATGACATCACAAAGAGCTCACCTCTGTTGCCTGGAGAGGAAGGGATGCCGCTTACTGGCCTTGCTATGGGGGGGGGGGGAATCTCTAAAACATTATAAGTCAGACAGTGGGCCAACCTCCACAGAGAAAGTGGAGAGCAACGGACATGACATCACAAACAGCTCACCTCTGTTGCCTGGAGAGGAAGGGATGCCGCTTACAGGCCTTGTTAAGGAGGGGGGGGACGACTCTAAAAACATTATAAGTCAGACAGTGGTCCAACCTCCACAGAAAAAGTGGAGAGCAACGGACATGACATCACAAAGAACTCACCTCTGTTGCCTGGAGAGGAAGGGATGCCGCTTACTGGCCTTGTTATGGGGGGGGGGAACTCTAAAAATATTATAAGTCAGACAGTGGACCTACCTCCATAGAGAAAGTGGAGAGCAACGGACATGACATCACAAAGAACTCACCTCTGTTGCCTGGAGAGGAAGGGATGCCGCTTACTGGCCTTGTTATGGGGGGGGGGGATCTCTAAAACATTATAAGTCAGACAGTGGGCCAACCTCCACAGAGAAAGTGGAGAGCAACGGACATGACATCACAAAGAGCTCACCTCTGTTGCCTGCAGAGGAAGGGATGCCGCTTACAGGCCTTGTTAAGGGGGGGGGGGGACTCTAAAAACATTATAAGTCAGGCAGTGGGCCTACCTCCACAGAGAAAGTGGAGAGCAACGGACATGACATCACAAAGAGCTCACCTCTGTTGCCTGGAGAGGAAGGGATGCCGCTTACTGGCCTTGTTATGGGGGGGGGGGAATCTCTAAAACATTATAAGTCAGACAGTGGGCCAACCTCCACAGAGAAAGTGGAGAGCAACGGACATGACATCACGAAGAGCTCACCTCTGTTGCCTGGAGAGGAAGGGATGCCGCTTACAGGCCTTGTTAAGGAGGGGGGGGGACTCTAAAAACATTATAAGTCAGGC
This sequence comes from Paroedura picta, assembly GCF_049243985.1. Classification (NCBI taxonomy): domain Eukaryota; kingdom Metazoa; phylum Chordata; class Lepidosauria; order Squamata; family Gekkonidae; genus Paroedura; species Paroedura picta. Next base: position 116,838,142 of record NC_135375.1, read on the forward strand.
AGTGGGCCTACCTCCACAGAGAAAGTGGAGAGCAACGGACATGACATCACAAAGAACTCACCTCTGTTGCCTGGAGAGGAAGGGATGCTGCTTACTGGCCTTGTTATGGGGGGGGGGAATCTCTAAAACATTATAAGTCAGACAGTGGGCCAACCTCCACAGAGAAAGTGGAGAGCAGCGGACATGACGTCACAAAGAGCTCACCTCTGTTGCCTGGAGAGGAAGGGATGCCGCTTACAGGCCTTGTTAAGGAGGGCCCGGACTCTAAAAACATTATAAGTCAGACACTGGGCCTACCTCCACAGAGAAAGTGGAGAGCAACGGACATGACATCACACAGAGCTCACCTCTGTTGCGTGGAGAGGAAGGGATGCCGCTTACAGGCCTTGTTAAGGAGGGCCCGGACTCTAAAAACATTATAAGTCAGACAGTGGGCCTACCTCCACAGAGAAAGTGGAGAGCAACGGACATGACATCACACAGAGCTCACCTCTGTTGCGTGGAGAGGAAGGCATGCCGCTTACAGGCCTTGTTAAGGAGGGCCCGGACTCTAAAAACATTTAAAGTCAGACAGTGGGCCTACCTCCACAGAGAAAGTGGAGAGCAACGGACATGACATCACAAAGAGCTCACCTCTGTTGCCTGGAGAGGAAGGGATGCCGCTTACAGGCCTTGTTAAGGAGGGCCCGGACTCTAAAAACATTATAAGTCAGACAGTGGGCCTACCTCCACAGAGAAAGTGGAGAGCAACGGACATGACATCACAAAGAGCTCACCTCTGTTGCCTGGAGAAGAAGGGATGCCGCTTACAAGCCTTATTAAGGAGGGGGGGACTCTAAAAACATTATAAGTCAGACAGTGGGCCTACCTCCACAGAGAAAGTGGAGAGCAACGGACATGACATCACAAAGAGCTCACCTCTGTTGCCTGGAGAGGAAGGGATGCCGCTTACTGGTCTTGTTATGGGGGGGGGGGAATCTCTAAAACATTATAAGTCAGACAGTGGGCCAACCTCCACAGAGAAAGTGGAGAGCAACGGACATGACATCACAAAGAGCTCACCTCTGTTGCCTGGAGAGGAAGGGATGCCGCTTACAGGCCTTGTTAAGGAGGGGGGAGGGGACTCTAAAAACATTATAAGTCAGACAGTGGTCCAACCTACATAGAGAAAGTGGAGAGCTACGGACATGACATCACAAAGAACTCACCTGTGTTGCCTGGAGAGGAAGGGATGCCGCTTACAGGCCTTGTTAAGGAGGGCCCGGACTCTAAAAACATTATAAGTCAGACAGTGGTCCAACCTCCACAGAGAAAGTGGAGAGCAACAGACATGACATCACAAAGAGCTCACCTCTGTTGCCTGGAGAGGAAGGGATGCCGCTTACTAGCCTTGTTATAGGGGGGGGGGGGACTCTACAAACATTATAAGTCAGACAGTGGGACAACCTCCACAGAGAAAGTGGTGAGCAACGGACATGACATCACAAAGAGCTCACCTCTGTTGCCTGGAGAGGAAGGGATGCCGCTTACAGGCCTTGTTAAGGAGCGCCCGGACTCTAAAAACATTATAAGTCAGACAGTGGACCTACCTCCATAGAGAAAGTGGAGAGCAACGGACATGACATCACAAAGAGCTCACCTCTGTTGCCTGGAGAGGAAGGGATGCCGCTTACTGGCCTTGTTATGGGGGGGGGAGACTCTAAAAACATTATAAGTCAGACAGTGGACCTACCTCCATAGAGAAAGTGGAGAGCAACGGACATGACATCACAAAGAACTCACCTGTGTTGCCTGGAGAGGAAGGGATGCCGCGAACAGGCCTTGTTAAGGAGGGCCCGGACTCTAAAAACATTATAAGTCAGACAGTGGACCTACCTCCATAAAGAAAGTGGAGAGCAACGGACATGACATCACAAAGAGCTCACCTCTGTTGCCTGGAGAGGAAGGGATGCCGCTTACTAGCCTTGTTATAGGGGGGGGGGACTCTACAAACATTATAAGTCAGACAGTGGGACAACCTCCACAGAGAAAGTGGTGAGCAACGGACATGACATCACAAAGAGCTCACCTCTGTTGCCTGGAGAGGAAGGGATGCCGCTTACAGGCCTTGTTAAGGAGCGCCCGGACTCTAAAAACATTATAAGTCAGACAGTGGACCTACCTCCATAGAGAAAGTGGAGAGCAACGGACATGACATCACAAAGAGCTAACCTCTGTTGCCTGGAGAGGAAGGGATGCCGCTTACTGGCCTTGTTATGGGGGGGGGGGGAGACTCTAAAAACATTATAAGTCAGACAGTGGACCTACCTCCATAGAGAAAGTGGAGAGCAACGGACATGACATCACAAAGAACTCACATCTGTTGACTGGAGAGGAAGGGATGCAGCTTACTGGCCTTGTTATGGGGGGGGGGGATCTCTAAAACATTATAAGTCAGACAGTGGGCGAACCTCCACAGAGAAAGTGGAGAGCAACGGACATGACATCACAAAGAGCTCACCTCTGTTGCCTGCAGAGGAAGGGATGCCGCTTACAGGTCTTGTTAAGGAGGGGGGGGGGACTCTAAAAACATTATAAGTCAGACAGTGGGCCTACCTCCACAGAGAAAGTGGAGAGCAACGGACATGACATCACAAAGAGCTCACCTCTGTTGCCTGGAGAGGAAGGGATGCCGCTTACTGGCCTTGTTATGGGGGGGGGGGAATCTCTAAAACATTATAAGTCAGACAGTGGGCCAACCTCCACAGAGAAAGTGCAGAGCAACGGACATGACATCACAAAGAGCTCACCTCTGTTGCCTGGAGAGGAAGGGATGCCGCTTACTAGCCTTGTTATAGGGGGGGGGGACTCTACAAACATTATAAGTCAGACAGTGGGACAACCTCCACAGAGAAAGTGGTGAGCAACGGACATGACATCACAAAGAGCTCACCTCTGTTGCCTGGAGAGGAAGGGATGCCGCTTACAGGCCTTGTTAAGGAGCGCCCGGACTCTAAAAACATTATAAGTCAGACAGTGGACCTACCTCCATAGAGAAAGTGGAGAGCAACGGACATGACATCACAAAGAGCTCACCTCTGTTGCCTGGAGAGGAAGGGATGCCGCTTACTGGCCTTGTTATGGGGGGGGGAGACTCTAAAAACATTATAAGTCAGACAGTGGACCTACCTCCATAGAGAAAGTGGAGAGCAACGGACATGACATCACAAAGAACTCACCTGTGTTGCCTGGAGAGGAAGGGATGCCGCTTACAGGCCTTGTTAAGGAGGGCCCGGACTCTAAAAACATTATAAGTCAGACAGTGGACCTACCTCCATAAAGAAAGTGGAGAGCAACGGACATGACATCACAAAGAGCTCACCTCTGTTGCCTGGAGAGGAAGGGATGCCGCTTACTAGCCTTGTTATAGGGGGGGGGGGACTCTACAAACATTATAAGTCAGACAGTGGGACAACCTCCACAGAGAAAGTGGTGAGCAACGGACATGACATCACAAAGAGCTCACCTCTGTTGCCTGGAGAGGAAGGGATGCCGCTTACAGGCCTTGTTAAGGAGCGCCCGGACTCTAAAAACATTATAAGTCAGACAGTGGACCTACCTCCATAGAGAAAGTGGAGAGCAACGGACATGACATCACAAAGAGCTCACCTCTGTTGCCTGGAGAGGAAGGGATGCCGCTTACTGGCCTTGTTATGGGGGGGGAGACTCTAAAAACATTATAAGTCAGACAGTGGACCTACCTCCATAGAGAAAGTGGAGAGCAACGGACATGACATCACAAAGAACTCACCTCTGTTGCCTGGAGAGGAAGGGATGCCGCTTACTGGCCTTGTTATGGGGGGGGGATCTCTAAAACATTATAAGTCAGACAGTGGGCGAACCTCCACAGAGAAAGTGGAGAGCAACGGACATGACATCACAAAGAGCTCACCTCTGTTGCCTGCAGAGGAAGGGATGCCGCTTACAGGTCTTGTTAAGGAGGGGGGGGGGGACTCTAAAAACATTATAAGTCAGACAGTGGGCCTACCTCCACAGAGAAAGTGGAGAGCAACGGACATGACATCACAAAGAGCTCACCTCTGTTGCCTGGAGAGGAAGGGATGCCGCTTACTGGCCTTGTTATGGGGGGGGGGAATTTCTAAAACATTATAAGTCAGACAGTGGGCCAACCTCCACAGAGAAAGTGGAGAGCAACGGACATGACATCACAAAGAGCTCACCTCTGTTGCCTGGAGAGGAAGGGATGCCGCTTACAGGCCTTGTTAAGGAGCGCCCGGACTCTAAAAACATTATAAGTCAGACAGTGGACCTACCTCCATAGAGAAAGTGGAGAGCAACGGACATGACATCACAAAGAGCTCACCTCTGTTGCCTGGAGAGGAAGGGATGCCGCTTACTGGCCTTGTTATGGGGGGGGGAGACTCTAAAAACATTATAAGTCAGACAGTGGACCTACCTCCATAGAGAAAGTGGAGAGCAACGGACATGACATCACAAAGAACTCACCTCTGTTGCCTGGAGAGGAAGGGATGCCGCTTACTGGCCTTGTTATGGGGGGGGGGGATCTCTAAAACATTATAAGTCAGACAGTGGGCGAACCTCCACAGAGAAAGTGGAGAGCAACGGACATGACATCACAAAGAGCTCACCTCTGTTGCCTGCAGAGGAAGGGATGCCGCTTACAGGTCTTGTTAAGGAGGGGGGGGGGACTCTAAAAACATTATAAGTCAGACAGTGGGCCTACCTCCACAGAGAAAGTGGAGAGCAACGGATATGACATCACAAAGAGCTCACCTCTGTTGCCTGGAGAGGAAGGGATGCCGCTTACTGGCCTTGTTATGGGGGGGGGGGGAATCTCTAAAACATTATAAGTCAGACAGTGGGCCAACCTCCACAGAGAAAGTGGAGAGCAACGGACATGACATCACAAAGAGCTCACCTCTGTTGCCTGGAGAGGAAGGGATGCCGTTTACAGGCCTTGTTAAGGAGGGCCCGGACTCTAAAAACATTATAAGTCAGACAGTGGGCCTACCTCCACAGAGAAAGTGGAGAGCAACGGACATGACATCACAAAGAGCTCACCTCGGTTTCCTGGAGAGGAATGGATGCCGCTTACAGGCCTTGTTAAGGAGGGCCCGGACTCTAAAAACATTATAAGTCAGACACTGGGCCTACCTCCACAGTGAAAGTGGAGAGCAACGGACATGACATCACACGGAGCTCACCTCTGATGCGTGGAGAGGAAGGGATGCCACTTACAGGCCTTGTTAAGGAGGGCCCGGACTCTAAAAACATTATAAGTCAGACAGTGGGCCTACCTCCACAGAGAAAGTGGAGAGCAACGGACATGACATCACACAGAGCTCACCTCTGTTGCGTGGAGAGGAAGGGATGCCGCTTACAGGCCTTGTTAAGGAGGGCCCGGACTCTAAAAACATTTTAAGTCAGACAGTGGGCCTACCTCCACAGAGAAAGTGGAGAGCAACGGACATGACATCACAAAGAGCTCACCTCTGTTGCCTGGAGAGGAAGGGATGCCGCTTACTGGCCTTGTTATGGGGGGGGGGGGAATCTCTAAAACATTATAAGTCAGACAGTGGGCCAACCTCCACAGAGAAAGTGGAGAGCAACGGACATGACATCACAAAGAGCTCACCTCTGTTGCCTGGAGAGGAAGGGATGCCGCTTACAGGCCTTGTTAAGGAGGGGGGGGGGACTCTAAAAACATTATAAGTCAGACAGTGGTCCAACCTCCACAGAGAAAGTGGAGAGAAACGGACACGACATCACAAAGAACTCACCTCTGTTGCCAGGAGAGGAAGGGATGCCGCTTACAGGCCTTGTTAAGGAGTGGGGGGGACTCTAAAAACATTAGAAGTCAGACAGTGGTCCAACCTCCACAGAGAAAGTGGAGAGCAACGGACATGACATCACAAAGAGCTCACCTCTGTTGCCTGCAGAGGAAGGGATGCCGCTTACAGGCCTTGTTAAGGAGGGGGGGGGGACTCTATAAACATTATAAGTCAGACAGTGGGCTTACGTCCACAGAGAAAGTGGAGAGCAACGGACATGACATCACAAAGAGCTCACCTCTGTTGCCTGCAGAGGACGGGATGCCGCTTACAGGCTTTGTTAAGGAGGGGGGGGGACTCTAAAAACATTATAAGTCGGACAGTGGGCCTACCTCCACAGAGAAAGTGGAGAGCAACGGACATGACATCGCAAAGAGCTCACCTCTGTTGCCTGGAGAGGAAGGGATGCCGCTTACTGGCCTTGTTATGGGGGGGGGAATCTCTAAAACATTATAAGTCAGACAGTGGGCCAACCTCCACAGAGAAAGTGGAGAGCAACGGACATGACATCACAAAGAGCTCACCTCTGTTGCCTGGAGAGGAAGGGATGCCGCTTACAGGCCTTGTTAAGGAGGGCCCGGACTCTAAAAACATTATAAGTCAGACACTGGGCCTACCTCCACAGTGAAAGTGGAGAGCAACGGACATGACATCACACAGAGCTCACCTCTGTTGCGTGGAGAGGAAGGGATGCCGCTTACAGGCCTTGTTAAGGAGGGCCCGGACTCTAAAAACATTATAAGTCAGACAGTGGGCCTACCTCCACAGAGAAAGTGGAGAGCAACGGACATGACATCACACAGAGCTCACCTCTGTTGCGTGGAGAGGAAGGGATGCCGCTTACAGGCCTTGTTAAGGAGGGCCCGGACTCTAAAAACATTTTAAGTCAGACAGTGGGCCTACCTCCACAGAGAAAGTGGAGAGCAACGGACATGACATCACAAAGAGCTCACCTCTGTTGCCTGGAGAGGAAGGGATGCCGCTTACAAGCCTTGTTAAGGAGGGGGAGGGGACTCTAAAAACATTATAAGTCAGACAGTGGGACAACCTCCATAGAGAAAGTGGTGAGCAACGGACATGACATCACAAAGAGCTCACCTCTGTTGCCTGGAGAGGAAGGGATGCCGCTTACAGGCCTTGTTAAGGAGGGCCCGGACTCTAAAAACATTATAAGTCAGACAGTGGACCTACCTCCATAGAGAAAGTGGAGAGCAACGGACATGACATCACAAAGAGCTCACCTCTGTTGCCTGGAGAGGAAGGGATGCCGCTTACTGGCCTTGTTATGGGGGGGGGGGACTCTAAAAACATTATAAGTCAGACAGTGTACCTACCTTCATAGAGAAAGTGGAGAGCAACGGACATGACATCACAAAGAGCTCACCTCTGTTGCCTGGAGAGGAAGGGATGCCGCTTACAGGCCTTGTTAAGGAGGGGGGGACTCTAAAAACATTATAAGTCAGACAGTGGACCTACCTCCAAAGAGAAAGTGGAGAGCAACGGACATGACATCACAAAGGGCTCACCTCGGTTGCCTGCAGAGGACGGGATGCCGCTTAAAGGCCTTGTTAAGGAGGGGGGGGGACTCTAAAAACATTATAAGTCGGACAGTGGGTCTACCTCCACAGAGAAAGTGGAGAGCAACGGACATGACATCGCAAAGAGCTCACCTCTGTTGCCTGGAGAGGAAGGGATGCCGCTTACTGGCCTTGTTATGGGGGGGGGGGAATCTCTAAAACATTATAAGTCAGACAGTGGGCCAACCTCCACAGAGAAAGTGGAGAGCAACGGACATGACATCACAAAGAGCTCACCTCTGTTGCCTGGAGAGGAAGGGATGCCGCTTACAGGCCTTGTTAAGGAGGGGGGGGGACTCTAAAAACATTATAAGTCAGACAGTGGTCCAACCTCCACAGAGAAAGTGGAGAGCAACGGACGTGACATCACAAAGAACTCACCTCTGTTGCCTGGAGAGGAAGGGATGCCGCTTACTGGCCTTGTTATGGGGTGGGGGGAGAATCTCTAAAACATTATAAGTCAGACAGTGGGCCTACCTCCACAGAGAAAGTGGAGAGCAACGGACATGACGTCACAAAGAGCTCACCTCTGTTGCCTGGAGAGGAAGGGATGCCGCTTACAGGCCTTGTTAAGGAGGGCCCGGACTCTAAAAACATTATAAGTCAGACACTGGGCCTACCTCCACAGTGAAAGTGGAGAGCAACGGACATGACATCACACAGAGCTCACCTCTGTTGCGTGGAGAGGAAGGGATGCCGCTTACAGGCCTTGTTAAGGAGGGCCCGGACTCTAAAAACATTATAAGTCAGACAGTGGGCCTACCTCCACAGAGAAAGTGGAGAGCAACGGACATGACATCACACAGAGCTCACCTCTGTTGCGTGGAGAGGAAGGGATGCCGCTTACAGGCCTTGTTAAGGAGGGCCCGGACTCTAAAAACATTTTAAGTCAGACAGTGGGCCTACCTCCACAGAGAAAGTTGAGAGCAACGGACATGACATCACAAAGAGCTCACCTCTGTTGCCTGGAGAGGAAGGGATGCCGCTTACAAGCCTTGTTAAGGAGGGGGAGGGGACTCTAAAAACATTATAAGTCAGACAGTGGGACAACCTCCACAGAGAAAGTGGTGAGCAACGGACATGACATCACAAAGAGCTCACCTCTGTTGCCTGGAGAGGAAGGGATGCCGCTTACAGGCCTTGTTAAGGAGGGCCCGGACTCTAAAAACATTATAAGTCAGACAGTGGACCTACCTCCATAGAGGAAGTGGAGAGCAACGGACATGACATCACAAAGAGCTCACCTCTGTTGCCTGGAGAGGAAGGGATGCCGCTTACTGGCCTTGTTATGGGGGGGGGGACTCTAAAAACATTATAAGTCAGACAGTGGACCTACCTCCATAGAGAAAGTGGAGAGCAACGGACATGACATCACAAAGAGCTCACCTCTGTTGCCTGGAGAGGAAGGGATGCCGCTTACTGGCCTTGTTATGGGGGGGGGGGGACTCTAAAAACATTATAAGTCAGACAGTGGACCTACCTTCATAGAGAAAGTGGAGAGCAACGGACATGACATCACAAAGAGCTCACCTCTGTTGCCTGGAGAGGAAGGGATGCCGCTTACAGGCCTTGTTAAGGAGGGGGGGACTCTAAAAACATTATAAGTCAGACAGTGGACCTACCTCCAAAGAGAAAGTGGAGAGCAACGGACATGACATCACAAAGAGCTCACCTCTGTTGCCTGGAGAGGAAGGGATGCCGCTTACAGGCCTTGTTAAGGAGGGCCCGGACGCTAAAAACATTATAAGTCAGACAGTGGACCTACCTCCATAGAGAAAGTGGAGAGCAACGGACATGACATCACAAAGAGCTCACCTCTGTTGCCTGTAGAGGAAGGGATGCCGCTTACTGGCCTTGTTATGGGGGGGGGGGGGAATCTCTAAAACATTATAAGTCAGACAGTGGGCCAACCTCCACAGAGAAAGTGGAGAGCAACGGACATGACATCACAAAGAACTCACCTCTGTTGCCTGGAGAGGAAGGGATGCCGCGTACAGGCCTTGTTAAGGAGGGGGGGGGACTCTAAAAACATTATAAGTCAGACAGTGGTCCAACCTCCACAGAGAAAGTGGAGAGCAACGGACATGACATCACAAAGAGCTCACCTCTGTTGCCTGGAGAGGAAGGGATGCCGCTTACTGGCCTTGTTATGGGGGGGGGGGGGGAATCTCTGAAACATTATAAGTCAGACAGTGGGCCAACCTCCACAGAGAAAGTGGAGAGCAACGGACATGACATCACAAAGAGCTCACCTCTGTTGCCTGGAGAGGAAGGGATGCCGCTTACAGGCCTTGTTAAGGAAGGGGGGGGACTCTAAAACATTATAAGTCAGATAGTGGTCCAACCTCCACAGAGAAAGTGGAGAGCAACGGACATGACATCACAAAGAACTCACCTCTGTTGCCTGGAGAGGAAGGGATGCCGCTTACAAGCCTTATTAAGGAGGGGGGGGACTCTAAAAACATTATAAGTCAGACAGTGGGACAACCTCCACAGAGAAAGTGGTGAGCAACGGACATGACATCACAAAGAGCTCACCTCTGTTGCCTGGAGAGGAAGGGATGCCGCTTACAGGCCTTGTTAAGGAGGGGGGGACTCTAAAAACATTATAAGTCAGACAGTGGACCTACCTCCAAAGAGAAAGTGGAGAGCAACGGACATGACATCACAAAGAGCTCACCTCTGTTGCCTGGAGAGGAAGGGATGCCGCTTACAGGCCTTGTTAAGGAGGGCCCGGATGCTAAAAACATTATAAGTCAGACAGTGGACCTACCTCCATAGAGAAAGTGGAGAGCAACGGACATGACATCACAAAGAGCTCACCTCTGTTGCCTGGAGAGAAAGGAATGCCGCTTACTGGCCTTGTTATGGGGGGGGGGGAATCTCTAAAACATTATAAGTCAGACAGTGGGCCAACCTCCACAGAGAAAGTGGAGAGCAACGGACATGACATCACAAAGAGCTCACCTCTGTTGCCTGGAGAGGAAGGGATGCCGCTTACTGGCCTTGTTATGGGGGGGGGGGAATCTCTAAAACATTATAAGTCAGACAGTGGGCCAACCTCCACAGAGAAAGTGGAGAGCAACGGACATGACATCACAAAGAGCTCACGTCTGTTGCCTGGAGAGGAAGGTATGCCGCTTACAGGCCTTGTTAAGGAAGGGGGGGGACTCTAAAACATTATAAGTCAGACAGTGGTCCAACCTCCACAGAGAAAGTGGAGAGCAACGGACATGACATCACAAAGAACTCACCTCTGTTGCCTGGAGAGGAAGGGATGCCGCTTACAAGCCTTATTAAGGAGGGGGGGGGACTCTAAAAACATTATAAGTCAGACAGTGGGATAACCTCCACAGAGAAAGTGGTGAGCAACGGACATGACATCACAAAGAGCTCACCTCTGTTGCCTGGAGAGGAAGGGATGCCGCTTACAGGCCTTGTTAAGGAGGGCCCGGACTCTAAAAACATTATAAGTCAGATAGTGGACCTCCCTCCATAGAGAAAGTGTAGAGCAACGGACATGACATCACAAAGAGCTCACCTCTGTTGCCTGGAGAGGAAGGGATGCCGCTTACTGGCCTTGTTATGGGGGGGGGGAATCTCTAAAACATTATAAGTCAGACAGTGGGCCAACCTCCACAGAGAAAGTGGAGAGCAACGGACATGACATCACAAAGAGCTCACCTCTGTTGCCTGGAGAGGAATGGATGCCGCTTACTGGCCTTTTTATGGGGGGGGGGATCTCTAAAACATTATAAGTCAGACAGTGGGCCAACCTCCACAGAGAAAGTAGAGAGCAACGGACATGACATCACAAAGAGCTCACCTCTGTTGCCTGGAGAGGAAGGGATGCCGCTTACTGGCCTTGTTATGGGGGGGGGGACTCTAAAAACATTATAAGTCAGACAGTGGACCTACCTCCATAGAGAAAGTGTAGAGCAACGGACATGACATCACAAAGAACTCACCTCTGTTGCCTGGAGAGGAAGGGATGCCGCTTACTGGCCTTGTTATGGGGTGGGGGGAGAATCTCTAAAACATTATAAGTCAGACAGTGGTCCAACCTCCACAGAGAAAGTGGAGAGCAACGGACATGACATCACAAAGAGCTCACCTCTGTTGCCTGGAGAGGAAGGGATGCCGCTTACAGGCCTTGTTAAGGAGGGCCCGGACTCTAAAAACATTATAAGTCAGACAGTGGACCTACCTCCATAGAGAAAGTGGAGAGCAACGGACATGACATCACAAAGAGCTCACCTCTGTAGCCTGGAGAGGAAGGGATGCCGCTTACTGGCCTTGTTATGGGGGGGGGGGAATCTCTAAAACATTATAAGTCAGACAGTGGGCCAACCTCCACAGAGAAAGTGGAGAGCAACGGACATGACATCACAAAGAGCTCACCTCTGTTGCCTGGAGAGGAAGGGATGCCGCTTACAGGCCTTGTTAAGGAGGGCCCGGACTCTAAAAACATTATAAGTCAGACAGTGGACCTACCTCCATAGAGAAAGTGGAGAGCAACGGACATGACATCACAAAGAGCTCACCTCTGTTGCCTGGAGAGGAAGGGATGCCGCTTACTGGCCTTGTCATGGGAAGAGGGGGACTCTGAAAACATTATAAGTCAGACAGTGGACCTACCTCCATAGAGAAAGTGGAGAGCAACGGACATGACATCACAAAGATCTCACCTCTGTTGCCTGGAGAGGAAGGGATGCCGCTTACTGGCCTTGTTATGGGGGGAGGGGGACTCTGAAAACATTATAAGTCAGACAGTGGACCTACCTCCATAGAGAAAGTGGAGAGCAACGGACATGACATCACAAAGAACTCACCTCTGTTGCCTGGAGAGGAAGGGATGCCGCTTACAGGCCTTGTTAAGGAGGGCCCGGACTTTAAAAACATTATAAGTCAGACAGTGGGCCTACCTCCACAGAGAAAGTGGAGAGCAACGGACATCACATCACAAAGAGCTCACCTCTGTTGCCTGGAGAGGAAGGGATGCCGCTTACAGGCCTTGTTAAGGAGGGCCCGGACTCTAAAAACATTATAAGTCAGACAGTGGGCCTACCTCCACAGAGAAAGTGGAGAGCAACGGACATGACATCACAAAGAGCTTACCTCTGTTGCCAGGAGAGGAAGGGATGCCGCTTACAGGACTTGTTAAGGAGGGGGGGGGGACTCTAAAAACATTATAAGTCAGAAAGTGGGCCAACCTCCACAGAGAAAGTGGAGAGCAACGGACATGACGTCACAAAGAGCTCACCTCTGTTGCCTGGAGAGGAAGGGATGCCGCTTACAGGCCTTGTTAAGGAGGGCCCGGACTTTAAAAACATTATAAGTCAGACAGTGGACCTACCTCCATAGAGAAAGTGGAGAGCAACGGACATGACATCACAAAGAGCTCACCTCTGTTGCCTGGAGAGGAAGGGATGCCGCTTACAGGCCTTGTTAAGGAGGGCCCGGACTCTAAAAACATTATAAGTCAGACAGTGGACCTACCTCCATAGAGAAAGTGGAGAGCAACGGACATGACATCACAAAGAGCTCACCTCTGTTGCCTGGAGAGGAAGGGATGCCGCTTACAGGCCTTGTTAAGGAGGGCCCGGACTCTAAAAACATTATAAGTCAGACAGTGGACCTACCTCCACAGAGAAAGTGGATAGCAACGGACATGACATCACAAAGAGCTCACCTCTGTTCCCTGGAGAGGAAGGGATGCCGCTTACTGGCCTTGTTAAGGAGGGCCCGGACTCTAAAAACATTATAAGTCAGACAGTGGTCCAACCTCCACAGAGAAAGTGGAGAGCAACGGACATGACATCACAAAGAGCTCACCTGTGTTGCCTGGAGAGGAAGGGATGCCGCTTACTGGCCTTGTTATGGGGGGGGGGGGAATCTCTAAAACATTATAAGTCAGACAGTGGGCCAACCTCCACAGAGAAAGTGGAGAGCAACGGACATGACATCACAAAGAGCTCACCTCTGTTGCCTGGAGAGGAAGGGATGCCGCTGACAGGCCTTGTTAAGGAGGGGGGGGGACTCTAAAAACATTATAAGTCAGACAGTGGTCCAACCTCCACAGAGAAAGTGGAGAGCAACGGACATGACATCACAAAGAACTCACCTCTGTTGCCTGGAGAGGAAGGGATGCCGCTTACTGGCCTTGTTATGGGGTGGGGGGAGAATCTCTAAAATATTATAAGTCAGACAGTGGTCCAACCTCCACAGAGAAAGTGGAGAGCAACGGACATGACATCACAAAGAGCTCACCTCTGTTGCCTGGAGAGGAAGGGATGCCGCTTACAGGCCTTGTTAAGGAGGGCCCGGACTCTAAAAACATTATAAGTCAGACAGTGGACCTACCTCCATAGAGAAAGTGGAGAGCAACGGACATGACATCACAAAGAGCTCACCTCTGTTGCCTGGAGAGGAAGGGATGCCGCTTACTGGCCTTGTGATGGGGGGGGGGAATCTCTAAAACATTATAAGTCAGACAGTGGACCTACCTCCATAGAGAAAGTGGAGAGCAACGGACATGACATCACAAAGAGCTCACCTCTGTTGCCTGGAGAGGAAGGGATGCCGCTTACTGGCCTTGTTATGGGGGGGGGGTCTCTAAAAACATTATAAGTCAGACACTGGACCTACCTCCATAGAGAAAGTGGAGAGCAACCGACATGACATCACAAAGAACTCACCTCTGTTGCCTGGAGAGGAAGGGATGCCGCTTACTGGCCTTGTTATGGGGGGGGGGAATCTCTAAAACATGATAAGTCAGACAGTGGTCCAACCTCCACAGAGAAAGTGGAGAGCAACGGACATGACATCACAAAGAACTCACCTCTGTTGCCTGGAGAGGAAGGGATGCCGCTTACAGGCCTTGTTAAGGAGGGCCCGGACTTTAAAAACATTATAAGTCAGACAGTGGGCCTACCTCCACAGAGAAAGTGGAGAGCAACGGACATGACATCACAAATAGCTCACCTCTGTTGCCTGGAGAGGAAGGGATGCCGCTTACAGGCCTTGTTAAGGAGGGCCCGGACTCTAAAAACATTATAAGTCAGACAGTGGACCTACCTCCATAGAGAAAGTGGAGAGCAACGGACATGACATCACAAAGAACTCACCTCTGTTGCCTGGAGAGGAAGGGATGCCGCTTACTGGCCTTGTTATGGGGGGGGGGACTCTAAAAACATTATAAGTCAGACAGTGGGCCAACCTCCACAGAGAAAGTGGAGAGCAACGGACATGACATCACAAAGAGCTCACCTCTGTTGCCAGGAGAGGAAGGCATGCCACTTACTGGCCTTGTTATGGGGGGGGGGGACTCTAAAAACATTATAAGTCAGACAGTGGACCTACCTCCATAGAGAAAGTGGAGAGCAACGGACATGGCATCACAAAGAACTCACCTCTGTTGCCTGGAGAGGAAGGGATGCCGCTTACTGGCCTTGTTATGGGGTGGGGGGAGAATCTCTAAAACATTATAAGTCAGACAGTGGGCCAACCTCCACAGAGAAAGTGGAGAGCAACGGACATGACATCACAAAGAGCTCACCTCTGTTGCCTGGAGAGGAAGGGATGCCGCTTACAGGCCTTGTTAAGGAGGGCCCGGACTCTAAAAACATTATAAGTCAGACAGAGGACCTACCTCCATAGAGAAAGTGGAGAGCAACGGACATGACATCACAAAGAGCTCACCTCTGTTGCCTGGAGAGGAAGGGATGCCGCTTACAGGCCTTGTTAAGGAGGGCCCGGACTCTAAAAACATTATAAGTCAGACAGTGGACCTACCTCCATAGAGAAAGTGGAGAGCAACGGACATGACATCACAAAGAGCTCACCTCTGTTGCCTGGAGAGGAAGGGATGCCGCTTACTGGCCTTGTTATGGGGGGAGGGGGACTCTGAAAACATTATAAGTCAGACAGTGGGCCAACCTCCACAGAGAAAGTGGAGAGCAACGGACATGACATCACAAAGAGCTCACCTCTGTTGCCTGGAGAGGAAGGGATGCCGCTTACAGGCCTTGTTAAGGAGGGGGGGGACTCTAAAAACATTATAAGTCAGACAGTGGTCCAACCTCCACAGAGAAAGTGGAGAGCAACGGACATGACATCACAAAGAACTCACCTCTGTTGCCTGGAGAGGAAGGGATGCCGCTTACTGGCCTTGTTATGGGGTGGGGGGAGAATCTCTAAAACATTATAAGTCAGACAGTGGTCCAACCTCCACAGAGAAAGTGGAGAGCAACGGACATGACATCACAAAGAACTCACCTCTGTTGCCTGGAGAGGAAGGGATGCCGCTTACTGGCGTTATGGGGGGGGAGAATCTCTAAAACATTATAAGTCAGACAGTGGTCCAACCTCCACAGAGAAAGTGGAGAGCAACGGACATGACATCACAAAGAGCTCACCTCTGTTGCCTGGAGAGGAAGGGATGCCGCTTACAGGCCTTGTTAAGGAGGCCCCGGACTCTAAAAACATTATAAGTCAGACAGTGGACCTACCTCCATAGAGAAAGTGGAGAGCAACGGACATGACATCACAAAGAGCTCACCTCTGTTGCCTGGAGAGGAAGGGATGCCGCTTACTGGCCTTGTTATGGGGGGGGGGGGAATCTCTAAAACATTATAAGTCAGACAGTGGGCCAACCTCCACAGAGAAAGTGGAGAGCAACGGACATGACATCACAAAGAGCTCACCTCTGTTGCCTGGAAAGGAAGGGATGCCGCTTACAGGCCTTGTTAAGGAGGGGGGGGACTCTAAAAACATTATAAGTCAGACAGTGGTCCAACCTCCACAGAGAAAGTGGAGAGCAACGGACATGACATCACAAAGAGCTCACCTCTGTTGCCTGGAGAGGAAGGGATGCCGCTTACTGGCCTTGTTATGGGGGGGGGGGTCTCTAAAAACATTATAAGTCAGACACTGGACCTACCTCCATAGAGAAAGTGGAGAGCAACGGACATGACATCACAAAGAACTCACCTCTGTTGCCTGGAGAGGAAGGGATGCCGCTTACTGGCCTTGTTATGGGGGGGGGGAATCTCTAAAACATGATAAGTCAGACAGTGGTCCAACCTCCACAGAGAAAGTGGAGAGCAACGGACATGACATCACAAAGAACTCACCTCTGTTGCCTGGAGAGGAAGGGATGCCGCTTACAGGCCTTGTTAAGGAGGGCCCGGACTCTAAAAACATTATAAGTCAGACAGAGGACCTACCTCCATAGAGAAAGTGGAGAGCAACGGACATGACATCACAAAGAGCTCACCTCTGTTGCCTGGAGAGGAAGGGATGCCGCTTACAGGCCTTGTTAAGGAGGGCCCGGACTCTAAAAACATTATAAGTCAGACAGTGGACCTACCTCCATAGAGAAAGTGGAGAGCAACGGACATGACATCACAAAGAGCTCACCTCTGTTGCCTGGAGAGGAAGGGATGCCGCTTACTGGCCTTGTTATGGGGGGGGGGGACTCTAAAAACATTATAAATCAGACAGTGGTCCAACCTCCACAGAGAAAGTGGAGAGCAACGGACATGACATCACAAAGAGCTCACCTGTGTTGCCTGGAGAGGAAGGGATGCCGCTTACTGGCCTTGTTATGGGGGGGGGGGAATCTCTAAAACATTATAAGTCAGACAGTGGGCCAACCTCCGCAGAGAAAGTGGAGTGCAACGGACATGACATCACAAAGAGCTCACCTCTGTTGCCTGGAGAGGAAGGGATGCGGCTTACAGGCTTTGTTAAGGAGGGGGGGGGGACTCTAAAAACATTATAAGTCAGACAGTGGTCCAACCTCCACAGAGAAAGTGGAGAGCAACGGACATGACATCACAAAGAACTCACCTCTGTTGCCTGGAGAGGAAGGGATGCCGCTTACTGGCCTTGCTATGGGGGGGGGGGAATCTCTAAAACATGATAAGTCAGACAGTGGTCCAACCTCCACAGAGAAAGTGGAGAGCAACGGACATGACATCACAAAGAACTCACCTCTGTTGCCTGGAGAGGAAGGGATGCCGCTTACAGGCCTTGTTAAGGAGGGCCCGGACTTTAAAAACATTATAAGTCAGACAGTGGGCCTACCTCCACAGAGAAAGTGGAGAGCAACGGACATGACATCACAAATAACTCACCTCTGTTGCCTGGAGAGGAAGGGATGCCGCTTACAGGCCTTGTTAAGGAGGGCCCGGACTCTAAAAACATTATAAGTCAGACAGTGGACCTACCTCCATAGAGAAAGTGGAGAGCAACGGACATGACATCACAAAGAACTCACCTCTGTTGCCTGGAGAGGAAGGGATGCCGCTTACTGGCCTTGTTATGGGGGGGGGGGGACTCTAAAAACATTATAAGTCAGACAGTGGGACAACCTCCACAGAGAAAGTGGAGAGCAACGGACATGACATCACAAAGAGCTCACCTCTGTTGCCAGGAGAGGAAGGCATGCCGCTTACTGGCCTTGTTATGGGGGGGGGGACTCTAAAAACATTATAAGTCAGACAGTGGACCTACCTCCATAGAGAAAGTGGAGAGCAACGGACATGGCATCACAAAGAACTCACCTCTGTTGCCTGGAGAGGAAGGGATGCCGCTTACTGGCCTTGTTATTTGGTGGGGGGAGAATCTCTAAAACATTATAAGTCAGACATTGGGCCATCCTCCACAGAGAAAGTGGAGAGCAACGGACATGACATCACAAAGAGCTCACCTCTGTTGCCTGGAGAGGAAGGGATGCCGCTTACAGGCCTTGTTAAGGAGGGCCCGGACTCTAAAAACATTATAAGTCAGACAGAGGACCTACCTCCATAGAGAAAGTGGAGAGCAACGGACATGACATCACAAAGAGCTCACCTCTGTTGCCTGGAGAGGAAGGGATGCCGCTTACAGGCCTTGTTAAGGAGGGCCCGGACTCTAAAAACATTATAAGTCAGACAGTGGACCTACCTCCATAGAGAAAGTGGAGAGCAACGGACATGACATCACAAAGAGCTCACCTCTGTTGCCTGGAGAGGAAGGGATGCCGCTTACTGGCCTTGTTATGGGGGGGGGACTCTAAAAACATTATAAGTCAGACAGTGGTCCAACCTCCACAGAGAAAGTGGAGAGCAACGGACATGACATCACAAAGAGCTCACCTGTGTTGCCTGGAGAGGAAGGGATGCCGCTTACTGGCCTTGTTATGGGGGGGGGGGGGAATCTCTAAAACATTATAAGTCAGACAGTGGGCCAACCTCCACAGAGAAAGTGGAGAGCAACGGACATGACATCACAAAGAGCTCACCTCTGTTGCCTGGAGAGGAAGGGATGCCGCTTACAGGCCTTGTTAAGGAGGGGGGGGGACTCTAAAAACATTATAAGTCAGACAGTGGTCCAACCTCCACAGAGAAAGTGGAGAGCAACGGACATGACATCACAACGAGCTCACCTCTGTTGCCTGGAGAGGAAGGGATGCCGCTTACTGGCCTTGTTATGGGGGGGGGGTCTCTAAAAACATTATAAGTCAGACACTGGACCTACCTCCATAGAGAAAGTGGAGAGCAACGGACATGACATAACAAAGAACTCACCTCTGTTGCCTGGAGAGGAAGGGATGCCGCTTACTGGCCTTGTTATGGGGGGGGGGGGGAATCTCTAAAACATTATAAGTCAGACAGTGGTCCAACCTCCACAGAGAAAGTGGAGAGCAACGGACATGACATCACAAAGAACTCACCTCTGTTGCCTGGAGAGGAAGGGATGCCGCTTTCAGGCCTTGTTAAGGAGGGCCCGGACTTTAAAAACATTATAAGTCAGACAGTGGGCCAACCTCCACAGAGAAAGTGGAGAGCAACGGACATGACATCACAAAAAGCTCACCTCTGTTGCCTGGAGAGGAAGGGATGCCGCTTACAGGCCTTGTTAAGGAGGGCCCGGACTCTAAAAACATTATAAGTCAGACAGTGGACCTACCTCCATAGAGAAAGTGGAGAGCAACGGACATGACATCACAAAGAGCTCACCTCTGTTGCCTGGAGAGGAAGGGATGCCGCTTACTGGCCTTGTGATGGGGGGGGGGGGAATCTCTAAAACATTATAAGTCAGACAGTGGACCTACCTCCATAGAGAAAGTGGAGAGCAACGGACATGACATCACAAAGAGCTCACCTCTGTTGCCTGGAGAGGAAGGGATGCCGCTTACTGGCCTTGTTATGGGGGGGGGGGGGTCTCTAAAAACATTATAAGTCAGACACTGGACCTACCTCCATAGAGAAAGTGGAGAGCAACCGACATGACATCACAAAGAACTCACCTCTGTTGCCTGGAGAGGAAGGGATGCCGCTTACTGGCCTTGTTATGGGGGGGGGGGAATCTCTAAAACATGATAAGTCAGACAGTGGTCCAACCTCCACAGAGAAAGTGGAGAGCAACGGACATGACATCACAAAGAACTCACCTCTGTTGCCTGGAGAGGAAGGGATGCCGCTTACAGGCCTTGTTAAGGAGGGCCCGGACTTTAAAAACATTATAAGTCAGACAGTGGGCCTACCTCCACAGAGAAAGTGGAGAGCAACGGACATGACATCACAAATAGCTCACCTCTGTTGCCTGGAGAGGAAGGGATGCCGCTTACAGGCCTTGTTAAGGAGGGCCCGGACTCTAAAAACATTATAAGTCAGACAGTGGACCTACCTCCATAGAGAAAGTGGAGAGCAACGGACATGACATCACAAAGAACTCACCTCTGTTGCCTGGAGAGGAAGGGATGCCGCTTACTGGCCTTGTTATGGGGGGGGGGGGACTCTAAAAACATTATAAGTCAGACAGTGGGCCAACCTCCACAGAGAAAGTGGAGAGCAACGGACATGACATCACAAAGAGCTCACCTCTGTTGCCAGGAGAGGAAGGCATGCCACTTACTGGCCTTGTTATGGGGGGGGGGGGGACTCTAAAAACATTATAAGTCAGACAGTGGACCTACCTCCATAGAGAAAGTGGAGAGCAACGGACATGGCATCACAAAGAACTCACCTCTGTTGCCTGGAGAGGAAGGGATGCCGCTTACTGGCCTTGTTATGGGGTGGGGGGAGAATCTCTAAAACATTATAAGTCAGACAGTGGGCCAACCTCCACAGAGAAAGTGGAGAGCAACGGACATGACATCACAAAGAGCTCACCTCTGTTGCCTGGAGAGGAAGGGATGCCGCTTACAGGCCTTGTTAAGGAGGGCCCGGACTCTAAAAACATTATAAGTCAGACAGAGGACCTACCTCCATAGAGAAAGTGGAGAGCAACGGACATGACATCACAAAGAGCTCACCTCTGTTGCCTGGAGAGGAAGGGATGCCGCTTACAGGCCTTGTTAAGGAGGGCCCGGACTCTAAAAACATTATAAGTCAGACAGTGGACCTACCTCCATAGAGAAAGTGGAGAGCAACGGACATGACATCACAAAGAGCTCACCTCTGTTGCCTGGAGAGGAAGGGATGCCGCTTACTGGCCTTGTTATGGGGGGAGGGGGACTCTGAAAACATTATAAGTCAGACAGTGGGCCAACCTCCACAGAGAAAGTGGAGAGCAACGGACATGACATCACAAAGAGCTCACCTCTGTTGCCTGGAGAGGAAGGGATGCCGCTTACAGGCCTTGTTAAGGAGGGGGGGGACTCTAAAAACATTATAAGTCAGACAGTGGTCCAACCTCCACAGAGAAAGTGGAGAGCAACGGACATGACATCACAAAGAACTCACCTCTGTTGCCTGGAGAGGAAGGGATGCCGCTTACTGGCCTTGTTATGGGGTGGGGGGAGAATCTCTAAAACATTATAAGTCAGACAGTGGTCCAACCTCCACAGAGAAAGTGGAGAGCAACGGACATGACATCACAAAGAACTCACCTCTGTTGCCTGGAGAGGAAGGGATGCCGCTTACTGGCGTTATGGGGGGGGAGAATCTCTAAAACATTATAAGTCAGACAGTGGTCCAACCTCCACAGAGAAAGTGGAGAGCAACGGACATGACATCACAAAGAGCTCACCTCTGTTGCCTGGAGAGGAAGGGATGCCGCTTACAGGCCTTGTTAAGGAGGCCCCGGACTCTAAAAACATTATAAGTCAGACAGTGGACCTACCTCCATAGAGAAAGTGGAGAGCAACGGACATGACATCACAAAGAGCTCACCTCTGTTGCCTGGAGAGGAAGGGATGCCGCTTACTGGCCTTGTTATGGGGGGGGGGGGGAATCTCTAAAACATTATAAGTCAGACAGTGGGCCAACCTCCACAGAGAAAGTGGAGAGCAACGGACATGACATCACAAAGAGCTCACCTCTGTTGCCTGGAAAGGAAGGGATGCCGCTTACAGGCCTTGTTAAGGAGGGGGGGGACTCTAAAAACATTATAAGTCAGACAGTGGTCCAACCTCCACAGAGAAAGTGGAGAGCAACGGACATGACATCACAAAGAGCTCACCTCTGTTGCCTGGAGAGGAAGGGATGCCGCTTACTGGCCTTGTTATGGGGGGGGGGGGTCTCTAAAAACATTATAAGTCAGACACTGGACCTACCTCCATAGAGAAAGTGGAGAGCAACGGACATGACATCACAAAGAACTCACCTCTGTTGCCTGGAGAGGAAGGGATGCCGCTTACTGGCCTTGTTATGGGGGGGGGGGGAATCTCTAAAACATGATAAGTCAGACAGTGGTCCAACCTCCACAGAGAAAGTGGAGAGCAACGGACATGACATCACAAAGAACTCACCTCTGTTGCCTGGAGAGGAAGGGATGCCGCTTACAGGCCTTGTTAAGGAGGGCCCGGACTCTAAAAACATTATAAGTCAGACAGTGGTCCAACCTCCACAGAGAAAGTGGAGAGCAACGGACATGACATCACAAAGAACTCACCTCTGTTGCCTGGAGAGGAAGGGATGCCGCTTACTGGCCTTGTTATGGGGTGGGGGGAGAATCTCTAAAACATTATAAGTCAGACAGTGGTCCAACCTCCACAGAGAAAGTGGAGAGCAACGGACATGACATCACAAAGAACTCACCTCTGTTGCCTGGAGAGGAAGGGATGCCGCTTACTGGCGTTATGGGGGGGGAGAATCTCTAAAACATTATAAGTCAGACAGTGGTCCAACCTCCACAGAGAAAGTGGAGAGCAACGGACATGACATCACAAAGAGCTCACCTCTGTTGCCTGGAGAGGAAGGGATGCCGCTTACAGGCCTTGTTAAGGAGGCCCCGGACTCTAAAAACATTATAAGTCAGACAGTGGACCTACCTCCATAGAGAAAGTGGAGAGCAACGGACATGACATCACAAAGAGCTCACCTCTGTTGCCTGGAGAGGAAGGGATGCCGCTTACTGGCCTTGTTATGGGGGGGGGGGGGAATCTCTAAAACATTATAAGTCAGACAGTGGGCCAACCTCCACAGAGAAAGTGGAGAGCAACGGACATGACATCACAAAGAGCTCACCTCTGTTGCCTGGAAAGGAAGGGATGCCGCTTACAGGCCTTGTTAAGGAGGGGGGGGACTCTAAAAACATTATAAGTCAGACAGTGGTCCAACCTCCACAGAGAAAGTGGAGAGCAACGGACATGACATCACAAAGAGCTCACCTCTGTTGCCTGGAGAGGAAGGGATGCCGCTTACTGGCCTTGTTATGGGGGGGGGGGGTCTCTAAAAACATTATAAGTCAGACACTGGACCTACCTCCATAGAGAAAGTGGAGAGCAACGGACATGACATCACAAAGAACTCACCTCTGTTGCCTGGAGAGGAAGGGATGCCGCTTACTGGCCTTGTTATGGGGGGGGGGGAATCTCTAAAACATGATAAGTCAGACAGTGGTCCAACCTCCACAGAGAAAGTGGAGAGCAACGGACATGACATCACAAAGAACTCACCTCTGTTGCCTGGAGAGGAAGGGATGCCGCTTACAGGCCTTGTTAAGGAGGGCCCGGACTCTAAAAACATTATAAGTCAGACAGTGGTCCAACCTCCACAGAGAAAGTGGAGAGCAACGGACATGACATCACAAAGAACTCACCTCTGTTGCCTGGAGAGGAAGGGATGCCGCTTACTGGCCTTGTTATGGGGTGGGGGGAGAATCTCTAAAACATTATAAGTCAGACAGTGGTCCAACCTCCACAGAGAAAGTGGAGAGCAACGGACATGACATCACAAAGAACTCACCTCTGTTGCCTGGAGAGGAAGGGATGCCGCTTACTGGCGTTATGGGGGGGGAGAATCTCTAAAACATTATAAGTCAGACAGTGGTCCAACCTCCACAGAGAAAGTGGAGAGCAACGGACATGACATCACAAAGAGCTCACCTCTGTTGCCTGGAGAGGAAGGGATGCCGCTTACAGGCCTTGTTAAGGAGGCCCCGGACTCTAAAAACATTATAAGTCAGACAGTGGACCTACCTCCATAGAGAAAGTGGAGAGCAACGGACATGACATCACAAAGAGCTCACCTCTGTTGCCTGGAGAGGAAGGGATGCCGCTTACTGGCCTTGTTATGGGGGGGGGGGGGAATCTCTAAAACATTATAAGTCAGACAGTGGGCCAACCTCCACAGAGAAAGTGGAGAGCAACGGACATGACATCACAAAGAGCTCACCTCTGTTGCCTGGAAAGGAAGGGATGCCGCTTACAGGCCTTGTTAAGGAGGGGGGGGACTCTAAAAACATTATAAGTCAGACAGTGGTCCAACCTCCACAGAGAAAGTGGAGAGCAACGGACATGACATCACAAAGAGCTCACCTCTGTTGCCTGGAGAGGAAGGGATGCCGCTTACTGGCCTTGTTATGGGGGGGGGGGGTCTCTAAAAACATTATAAGTCAGACACTGGACCTACCTCCATAGAGAAAGTGGAGAGCAACGGACATGACATCACAAAGAACTCACCTCTGTTGCCTGGAGAGGAAGGGATGCCGCTTACTGGCCTTGTTATGGGGGGGGGGGGAATCTCTAAAACATGATAAGTCAGACAG
Organism: Paroedura picta; assembly: GCF_049243985.1. Lineage (NCBI taxonomy): Eukaryota > Metazoa > Chordata > Lepidosauria > Squamata > Gekkonidae > Paroedura > Paroedura picta. The sequence continues at coordinate 116,862,551 of NC_135375.1, forward strand.
TGGTCCAACCTCCACAGAGAAAGTGGAGAGCAACGGACATGACATCACAAAGAACTCACCTCTGTTGCCTGGAGAGGAAGGGATGCCGCTTACAGGCCTTGTTAAGGAGGGCCCGGACTCTAAAAACATTATAAGTCAGACAGAGGACCTACCTCCATAGAGAAAGTGGAGAGCAACGGACATGACATCACAAAGAGCTCACCTCTGTTGCCTGGAGAGGAAGGGATGCCGCTTACAGGCCTTGTTAAGGAGGGCCCGGACTCTAAAAACATTATAAGTCAGACAGTGGACCTACCTCCATAGAGAAAGTGGAGAGCAACGGACATGACATCACAAAGAGCTCACCTCTGTTGCCTGGAGAGGAAGGGATGCCGCTTACTGGCCTTGTTATGGGGGGGGGGGACTCTAAAAACATTATAAATCAGACAGTGGTCCAACCTCCACAGAGAAAGTGGAGAGCAACGGACATGACATCACAAAGAGCTCACCTGTGTTGCCTGGAGAGGAAGGGATGCCGCTTACTGGCCTTGTTATGGGGGGGGGGGAATCTCTAAAACATTATAAGTCAGACAGTGGGCCAACCTCCGCAGAGAAAGTGGAGTGCAACGGACATGACATCACAAAGAGCTCACCTCTGTTGCCTGGAGAGGAAGGGATGCGGCTTACAGGCTTTGTTAAGGAGGGGGGGGGGACTCTAAAAACATTATAAGTCAGACAGTGGTCCAACCTCCACAGAGAAAGTGGAGAGCAACGGACATGACATCACAAAGAACTCACCTCTGTTGCCTGGAGAGGAAGGGATGCCGCTTACTGGCCTTGCTATGGGGGGGGGGGAATCTCTAAAACATGATAAGTCAGACAGTGGTCCAACCTCCACAGAGAAAGTGGAGAGCAACAGACATGACATCACAAAGAACTCACCTCTGTTGCCTGGAGAGGAAGGGATGCCGCTTACAGGCCTTGTTAAGGAGGGCCCGGACTTTAAAAACATTATAAGTCAGACAGTGGGCCTACCTCCACAGAGAAAGTGGAGAGCAACGGACATGACATCACAAATAACTCACCTCTGTTGCCTGGAGAGGAAGGGATGCCGCTTACAGGCCTTGTTAAGGAGGGCCCGGACTCTAAAAACATTATAAGTCAGACAGTGGACCTACCTCCATAGAGAAAGTGGAGAGCAACGGACATGACATCACAAAGAACTCACCTCTGTTGCCTGGAGAGGAAGGGATGCCGCTTACTGGCCTTGTTATGGGGGGGGGGGACTCTAAAAACATTATAAGTCAGACAGTGGGACAACCTCCACAGAGAAAGTGGAGAGCAACGGACATGACATCACAAAGAGCTCACCTCTGTTGCCAGGAGAGGAAGGCATGCCGCTTACTGGCCTTGTTATGGGGGGGGGGACTCTAAAAACATTATAAGTCAGACAGTGGACCTACCTCCATAGAGAAAGTGGAGAGCAACGGACATGGCATCACAAAGAACTCACCTCTGTTGCCTGGAGAGGAAGGGATGCCGCTTACTGGCCTTGTTATTTGGTGGGGGGAGAATCTCTAAAACATTATAAGTCAGACATTGGGCCATCCTCCACAGAGAAAGTGGAGAGCAACGGACATGACATCACAAAGAGATCACCTCTGTTGCCTGGAGAGGAAGGGATGCCGCTTACAGGCCTTGTTAAGGAGGGCCCGGACTCTAAAAACATTATAAGTCAGACAGAGGACCTACCTCCATAGAGAAAGTGGAGAGCAACGGACATGACATCACAAAGAGCTCACCTCTGTTGCCTGGAGAGGAAGGGATGCCGCTTACAGGCCTTGTTAAGGAGGGGGGGGGACTCTAAAAACATTATAAGTCAGACAGTGGTCCAACCTCCACAGAGAAAGTGGAGAGCAACGGACATGACATCACAAAGAACTCACCTCTGTTGCCTGGAGAGGAAGGGATGCCGCTTACTGGCCTTGTTATGGGGGGGGGGGAATCTCTAAAACATTATAAGTCAGACAGTGGACCTACCTCCATAGAGAAAGTGGAGAGCAACGGACATGACATCACAAAGAGCTCACCTCTGTTGCCTGGAGAGGAAGGGATGCCGCTTACTGGCCTTGTTATGCGGGGGGGGGGGGATCTCTAAAACATTATAAGTCAGACAGTGGACCTACCTCCATAGAGAAAGTGGAGAGCAACGGACATGACATCACAACGAGCTCACCTCTGTTGCCTGGAGAGGAAGGGATGCCGCTTACTGGCCTTGTTATGGGGGGGGGGGTCTCTAAAAACATTATAAGTCAGACACTGGACCTACCTCCATAGAGAAAGTGGAGAGCAACGGACATGACATAACAAAGAACTCACCTCTGTTGCCTGGAGAGGAAGGGATGCCGCTTACTGGCCTTGTTATGGGGGGGGGGGGAATCTCTAAAACATTATAAGTCAGACAGTGGTCCAACCTCCACAGAGAAAGTGGAGAGCAACGGACATGACATCACAAAGAACTCACCTCTGTTGCCTGGAGAGGAAGGGATGCCGCTTTCAGGCCTTGTTAAGGAGGGCCCGGACTTTAAAAACATTATAAGTCAGACAGTGGGCCTACCTCCACAGAGAAAGTGGAGAGCAACGGACATGACATCACAAAGAGCTCACCTGTGTTGCCTGGAGAGGAAGGGATGCCGCTTACAGGCCTTGTTAAGGAGGGCCCGGACTCTAAAAACATTATAAGTCAGACAGTGGGCCTACCTCCACAGAGAAAGTGGAGAGCAACGGACATGACATCACAAAGAGCTCACCTCTGTTGCCTGGAGAGGAAGGGATGCCGCTTACAGGCCTTGTTAAGGAGGGGGGGGGACTCTAAAAACATTATAAGTCAGACAGTGGGCCAACCTCCTCAGAGAAAGTGGTGAGCAACGGACATGACATCACAAAGAGCTCACCTCTGTTGCCTGGAGACGAAGGGATGCCGCTTACAGGCCTTGTTAAGGAGGGCCCGGACTCTAAAAACATTATAAGTCAGACAGTGGACCTACCTCCATAGAGAAAGTGGAGAGCAACGGACATGACATCACAAAGAGCTCACCTCTGTTGCCTGGAGAGGAAGGGATGCCGCTTACAGGCCTTGTTAAGGAGGGCCCGGACTCTAAAAACATTATAAGTCAGACAGTGGACCTACCTCCATAGAGAAAGTGGAGAGCAACGGACATGACATCACAAAGAACTCACCTCTGTTGCCTGGAGAGGAAGGGATGCCGCTTACTGGCCTTGTTATGGGGGGGGGGGTACTCTAAAAACATTATAAGTCAGACAGTGGGCCAACCTCCACAGAGAAAGTGGAGAGCAACGGACATGACATCACAAAGAGCTCACCTCTGTTGCCAGGAGAGAAAGGCATGCCGCTTACTGGCCTTGTTATGGGGTGAGGGGAGAATCTCAAAAACATTATAAGTCAGACAGTGGGCCAACCTCCACAGAGAAAGTGGAGAGCAACGGACATGACATCACAAAGAGCTCACCTGTGTTGCCTGGAGAGGAAGGGATGCCGCTTACTGGCCTTGTTATGGGGGGGGGGGAATCTCTAAAACATTATAAGTCAGACAGTGGGCCAACCTCCACAGAGAAAGTGGAGAGCAACGGACATGACATCACAAAGGGCTCACCTCTGTTGCCTGGAGAGGAAGGGATGCCGCTTACAGGCCTTGTTAAGGAGGGGGGGGGGACTCTAAAAACATTATAAGTCAGACAGTGGTCCAACCTCCATAGAGAAAGTGGAGAGCAACGGACGTGACATCACAAAGAACTCACCTCTGTTGCCTGGAGAGGAAGGGATGCCGCTTACAGGCCTTTTTTAAGGAGGGGGGGGGACTCTAAAAGCATTATAAGTCAGACAGTGGTCCAACCTCCACAGAGAAAGTGGAGAGCAACGGACATGACATCACAAAGAACTCACCTCTGTTGCCTGGAGAGGAAGGGATGCCGCTTACTGGCCTTGTTATGGGGGGGGGGGGGAATCTCTAAAACATTATAAGTCAGACAGTGGTCCAACCTCCACAGAGAAAGTGGAGAGCAACGCACATGACATCACAAAGAACTCACCTCTGTTGCCTGGAGAGGAAGGGATGCCGCTTACTGGCCTTGTTATGGGGTGGGGGGAGAATCTCTAAAACATTATAAGTCAGACAGTGGTCCAAACTCCACAGAGAAAGTGGAGAGCAACGGACATGACATCACAAAGAGCTCACCTCTGTTGCCTGGAGAGGAAGGGATGCCGCTTACAGGCCTTGTTAAGGAGGGCCCGGACTCTAAAAACATTATAAGTCAGACAGTGGACCTACCTCCATAGAGAAAGTGGAGAGCAACGGACATGACATCACAAAGAGCTCACCTCTGTTGCCTGGAGAGGAAGGGATGCCGCTTACTGGCCTTGTTATGGGGGGGGGGGAATCTCTAAAACATTATAAGTCAGACAGTGGGCCAACCTCCACAGAGAAAGTGGAGAGCAACGGACATGACATCACAAAGAACTCACCTCTGTTGCCTGGAGAGGAAGGGATGCCGCTTACAGCCCTTGTTAAGGAGGGCCCGGACTTTAAAAACATTATAAGTCAGACAGTGGGCCTACCTCCACAGAGAAAGTGGAGAGCAACGGACATGACATCACAAAGAGCTCACCTCTGTTGCCTGGAGAGGAAGGGATGCCGCTTACAGGCCTTGTTAAGGAGGGCCCGGACTCTAAAAACATTATAAGTCAGACAGTGGACCTACCTCCATAGAGAAAGTGGAGAGCAACGGACATGACATGACAAAGAACTCACCTCTGTTGCCTGGAGAGGAAGGGATGCCGCTTACTGGCCTTGTTATGGGGGGGGGGGGGACTCTAAAAACATTATAAGTCAGACAGTGGGCCAACCTCCACAGAGAAAGTGGAGAGCAACTGACATGACATCACAAAGAGCTCACCTCTGTTGCCAGGAGAGGAAGGCATGCCGCTTACTGGCCTTGTTATGGGGGGGGGGGGGTTCTAAAAACATTATAAGTCAGACAGTGGTCCAACCTCCACAGAGAAAGTGGAGAGCAACGGACATGACATCACAAAGAACTCACCTCTGTTGCCTGGAGAGGAAGGGATGCTGCTTACTGGCCTTGTTATGGGGTGGGGGGAGAATCTCTAAAACATTATAAGTCAGACAGTGGACCTACCTCCATAGAGAAAGTGGAGAGCAACGGACATGACATCACAAAGAGCTCACCTCTGTTGCCTGGAGAGGAAGGGATGCCGCTTACTGGCCTTGTTATGGGGGGGGGGGAATCTCTAAAACATTATAAGTCAGACAGTGGACCTACCTCCATAGAGAAAGTGGAGAGCAACGGACATGACATCACAAAGAGCTCACCTCTGTTGCCTGGAGAGGAAGGGATGCCGCTTACTGGCCTTGTTATGGGGGGGGGGGTCTCTAAAAACATTATAAGTCAGACACTGGACCTACCTCCATAGAGAAAGTGGAGAGCAACGGACATGACATCACAAAGAACTCACCTCTGTTGCCTGGAGAGGAAGGGATGCCGCTTACTGGCCTTGTTATGGGGGGGGGGAATCTCTAAAACATGATAAGTCAGACAGTGGTCCAACCTCCACAGAGAAAGTGGAGAGCAACGGACATGACATCACAAAGAACTCACCTCTGTTGCCTGGAGAGGAAGGGATGCCGCTTACAGGCCTTCTTAAGGAGGGCCCGGACTTTAAAAACATTATAAGTCAGACAGTGGGCCTACCTCCACAGAGAAAGTGGAGAGCAACGGACATGACATCACAAAGAGCTCACCTCTGTTGCCTGGAGAGGAAGGGATGCCGCTTACAGGCCTTGTTAAGGAGGGCCCGGACTCTAAAAACATTATAAGTCAGACAGTGGACCTACCTCCATAGAGAAAGTGGAGAGCAACGGACATGACATGACAAAGAACTCACCTCTGTTGCCTGGAGAGGAAGGGATGCCGCTTACTGGCCTTGTTATGGGGGGGGGGGGACTCTAAAAACATTATAAGTCAGACAGTGGGCCAACCTCCACAGAGAAAGTGGAGAGCAACTGACATGACATCACAAAGAGCTCACCTCTGTTGCCAGGAGAGGAAGGCATGCCGCTTACTGGCCTTGTTATGGGGGGGGGGGGTTCTAAAAACATTATAAGTCAGACAGTGGTCCAACCTCCACAGAGAAAGTGGAGAGCAACGGACATGACATCACAAAGAACTCACCTCTGTTGCCTGGAGAGGAAGGGATGCTGCTTACTGGCCTTGTTATGGGGTGGGGGGAGAATCTCTAAAACATTATAAGTCAGACAGTGGACCTACCTCCATAGAGAAAGTGGAGAGCAACGGACATGACATCACAAAGAGCTCACCTCTGTTGCCTGGAGAGGAAGGGATGCCGCTTACTGGCCTTGTTATGGGGGGGGGGGAATCTCTAAAACATTATAAGTCAGACAGTGGACCTACCTCCATAGAGAAAGTGGAGAGCAACGGACATGACATCACAAAGAGCTCACCTCTGTTGCCTGGAGAGGAAGGGATGCCGCTTACTGGCCTTGTTATGGGGGGGGGGGGTCTCTAAAAACATTATAAGTCAGACACTGGACCTACCTCCATAGAGAAAGTGGAGAGCAACGGACATGACATCACAAAGAACTCACCTCTGTTGCCTGGAGAGGAAGGGATGCCGCTTACTGGCCTTGTTATGGGGGGGGGGGAATCTCTAAAACATGATAAGTCAGACAGTGGTCCAACCTCCACAGAGAAAGTGGAGAGCAACGGACATGACATCACAAAGAACTCACCTCTGTTGCCTGGAGAGGAAGGGATGCCGCTTACAGGCCTTGTTAAGGAGGGCCCGGACTTTAAAAACATTATAAGTCAGACAGTGGGCCTACCTCCACAGAGAAAGTGGAGAGCAACGGACATGACATCACAAAGAGCTCACCTCTGTTGCCTGGAGAGGAAGGGATGCCGCTTACAGGCCTTGTTAAGGAGGGCCCGGACTCTAAAAACATTATAAGTCAGACAGTGGACCTACCTCCATAGAGAAAGTGGAGAGCAACGGACATGACATCACAAAGAGCTCACCTCTGTTGCCTGGAGAGGAAGGGATGCCGCTTACTGGCCTTGTTATGGGGGGGGGGAATCTAAAAACATTATAAGTCAGACAGTGGTCCAACCTCCACAGAGAAAGTGGAGAGCAACGGACATGACATCACAAAGAACTCACCTCTGTTGCCTGGAGAGGAAGGGATGCCGCTTACAGCCCTTGTTAAGGAGGGCCCGGACTTTAAAAACATTATAAGTCAGACAGTGGGCCTACCTCCACAGAGAAAGTGGAGAGCAACGGACATGACATCACAAAGAGCTCTCCTCTGTTGCCTGGAGAGGAAGGGATGCCGCTTACAGGCCTTGTTAAGGAGGGCCCGGACTCTAAAAACATTATAAGTCAGACAGTGGACCTACCTCCATAGAGAAAGTGGAGAGCAACGGACATGACATGACAAAGAACTCACCTCTGTTGCCTGGAGAGGAAGGGATGCCGCTTACTGGCCTTGTTATGGGGGGGGGGGGACTCTAAAAACATTATAAGTCAGACAGTGGGCCAACCTCCACAGAGAAAGTGGAGAGCAACTGACATGACATCACAAAGAGCTCACCTCTGTTGCCAGGAGAGGAAGGCATGCCGCTTACTGGCCTTGTTATGGGGGGGGGGATTCTAAAAACATTATAAGTCAGACAGTGGTCCAACCTCCACAGAGAAAGTGGAGAGCAACGGACATGACATCACAAAGAACTCACCTCTGTTGCCTGGAGAGGAAGGGATGCTGCTTACTGGCCTTGTTATGGGGTGGGGGGAGAATCTCTAAAACATTATAAGTCAGACAGTGGACCTACCTCCATAGAGAAAGTGGAGAGCAACGGACATGACATCACAAAGAGCTCACCTCTGTTGCCTGGAGAGGAAGGGATGCCGCTTACTGGCCTTGTTATGGGGGGGGGGGGAATCTCTAAAACATTATAAGTCAGACAGTGGACCTACCTCCATAGAGAAAGTGGAGAGCAACGGACATGACATCACAAAGAGCTCACCTCTGTTGCCTGGAGAGGAAGGGATGCCGCTTACTGGCCTTGTTATGGGGGGGGGGTCTCTAAAAACATTATAAGTCAGACACTGGACCTACCTCCATAGAGAAAGTGGAGAGCAACGGACATGACATCACAAAGAACTCACCTCTGTTGCCTGGAGAGGAAGGGATGCCGCTTACTGGCCTTGTTATGGGGGGGGGGGAATCTCTAAAACATGATAAGTCAGACAGTGGTCCAACCTCCACAGAGAAAGTGGAGAGCAACGGACATGACATCACAAAGAACTCACCTCTGTTGCCTGGAGAGGAAGGGATGCCGCTTACAGGCCTTGTTAAGGAGGGCCCGGACTTTAAAAACATTATAAGTCAGACAGTGGGCCTACCTCCACAGAGAAAGTGGAGAGCAACGGACATGACATCACAAAGAGCTCACCTCTGTTGCCTGGAGAGGAAGGGATGCCGCTTACAGGCCTTGTTAAGGAGGGCCCGGACTCTAAAAACATTATAAGTCAGACAGTGGACCTACCTCCATAGAGAAAGTGGAGAGCAACGGACATGACATCACAAAGAGCTCACCTCTGTTGCCTGGAGAGGAAGGGATGCCGCTTACTGGCCTTGTTATGGGGGGGGGGGGGAATCTAAAAACATTATAAGTCAGACAGTGGTCCAACCTCCACAGAGAAAGTGGAGAGCAACGGACATGACATCACAAAGAACTCACCTCTGTTGCCTGGAGAGGAAGGGATGCCGCTTACAGCCCTTGTTAAGGAGGGCCCGGACTTTAAAAACATTATAAGTCAGACAGTGGGCCTACCTCCACAGAGAAAGTGGAGAGCAACGGACATGACATCACAAAGAGCTCTCCTCTGTTGCCTGGAGAGGAAGGGATGCCGCTTACAGGCCTTGTTAAGGAGGGCCCGGACTCTAAAAACATTATAAGTCAGACAGTGGACCTACCTCCATAGAGAAAGTGGAGAGCAACGGACATGACATGACAAAGAACTCACCTCTGTTGCCTGGAGAGGAAGGGATGCCGCTTACTGGCCTTGTTATGGGGGGGGGGGACTCTAAAAACATTATAAGTCAGACAGTGGGCCAACCTCCACAGAGAAAGTGGAGAGCAACTGACATGACATCACAAAGAGCTCACCTCTGTTGCCAGGAGAGGAAGGCATGCCGCTTACTGGCCTTGTTATGGGGGGGGGGGGACTCTAAAAACATTATAAGTCAGACAGTGGACCTAACTCCATAGAGAAAGTGGAGAGCAACGGACATGGCATCACAAAGAACTCACCTCTGTTGCCTGGAGAGGAAGGGATGCCGCTTACAGGCCTTGTTAAGGAGGGGGGGGGACTCTAAAAACATTATAAGTCAGACAGTGGTCCAACCTCCACAGAGAAAGTGGAGAGCAACGGACATGACATCACAAAGAACTCACCTCTGTTGCCTGGAGAGGAAGGGATGCCGCTTACTGGCCTTGTTATGGGGTGTGGGGAGAATCTCTAAAACATTATAAGTCAGACAGTGGACCTACCTCCATAGAGAAAGTGGAGAGCAACGGACATGACATCAGAAAGAGCTCACCTCTGTTGCCTGGAGAGGAAGGGATGCCGCTTACTGGCCTTGTTATGGGGTGGGGGGAGAATCTCTAAATCATTATAAGTCAGACAGTGGACCTACCTCCATAGAGAAAGTGGAGAGCAACGGACATGACATCACAAAGAGCTCACCTCTGTTGCCTGGAGAGGAAGGGATGCCGCTTACTGGCCTTGTTATGGGGGGGGGGAATCTCTAAAACATTATAAGTCAGACAGTGGACCTACCTCCATAGAGAAAGTGGAGAGCAACGGACATGACATCACAAAGAGCTCTCCTCTGTTGCCTGGAGAGGAAGGGATGCCGCTTACAGGCCTTGTTAAGGAGGGCCCGGACTCTAAAAACATTATAAGTCAGACAGTGGACCTACCTCCATAGAGAAAGTGGAGAGCAACGGACATGACATGACAAAGAACTCACCTCTGTTGCCTGGAGAGGAAGGGATGCCGCTTACTGGCCTTGTTATGGGGGGGGGGGGACTCTAAAAACATTATAAGTCAGACAGTGGGCCAACCTCCACAGAGAAAGTGGAGAGCAACTGACATGACATCACAAAGAGCTCACCTCTGTTGCCTGGAGAGGAAGGGATGCTGCTTACTGGCCTTGTTATGGGGTGGGGGGAGAATCTCTAAAACATTATAAGTCAGACAGTGGACCTACCTCCATAGAGAAAGTGGAGAGCAACGGACATGACATCACAAAGAGCTCACCTCTGTTGCCTGGAGAGGAAGGGATGCCGCTTACTGGCCTTGTTATGGGGGGGGGGGGAATCTCTAAAACATTATAAGTCAGACAGTGGACCTACCTCCATAGAGAAAGTGGAGAGCAACGGACATGACATCACAAAGAGCTCACCTCTGTTGCCTGGAGAGGAAGGGATGCCGCTTACTGGCCTTGTTATGGGGGGGGGGTCTCTAAAAACATTATAAGTCAGACACTGGACCTACCTCCATAGAGAAAGTGGAGAGCAACGGACATGACATCACAAAGAACTCACCTCTGTTGCCTGGAGAGGAAGGGATGCCGCTTACTGGCCTTGTTATGGGGGGGGGGGAATCTCTAAAACATGATAAGTCAGACAGTGGTCCAACCTCCACAGAGAAAGTGGAGAGCAACGGACATGACATCACAAAGAACTCACCTCTGTTGCCTGGAGAGGAAGGGATGCCGCTTACAGGCCTTGTTAAGGAGGGCCCGGACTTTAAAAACATTATAAGTCAGACAGTGGGCCTACCTCCACAGAGAAAGTGGAGAGCAACGGACATGACATCACAAAGAGCTCACCTCTGTTGCCTGGAGAGGAAGGGATGCCGCTTACAGGCCTTGTTAAGGAGGGCCCGGACTCTAAAAACATTATAAGTCAGACAGTGGACCTACCTCCATAGAGAAAGTGGAGAGCAACGGACATGACATCACAAAGAGCTCACCTCTGTTGCCTGGAGAGGAAGGGATGCCGCTTACAGGCCTTGTTAAGGAGGGCCCGGACTCTAAAAACATTATAAGTCAGACAGTGGACCTACCTCCATAGAGAAAGTGGAGAGCAACGGACATGACATGACAAAGAACTCACCTCTGTTGCCTGGAGAGGAAGGGATGCCGCTTACTGGCCTTGTTATGGGGGGGGGGGGACTCTAAAAACATTATAAGTCAGACAGTGGGCCAACCTCCACAGAGAAAGTGGAGAGCAACTGACATGACATCACAAAGAGCTCACCTCTGTTGCCAGGAGAGGAAGGCATGCCGCTTACTGGCCTTGTTATGGGGGGGGGGATTCTAAAAACATTATAAGTCAGACAGTGGTCCAACCTCCACAGAGAAAGTGGAGAGCAACGGACATGACATCACAAAGAACTCACCTCTGTTGCCTGGAGAGGAAGGGATGCTGCTTACTGGCCTTGTTATGGGGTGGGGGGAGAATCTCTAAAACATTATAAGTCAGACAGTGGACCTACCTCCATAGAGAAAGTGGAGAGCAACGGACATGACATCACAAAGAGCTCACCTCTGTTGCCTGGAGAGGAAGGGATGCCGCTTACTGGCCTTGTTATGGGGGGGGGGGGAATCTCTAAAACATTATAAGTCAGACAGTGGACCTACCTCCATAGAGAAAGTGGAGAGCAACGGACATGACATCACAAAGAGCTCACCTCTGTTGCCTGGAGAGGAAGGGATGCCGCTTACTGGCCTTGTTATGGGGGGGGGGTCTCTAAAAACATTATAAGTCAGACACTGGACCTACCTCCATAGAGAAAGTGGAGAGCAACGGACATGACATCACAAAGAACTCACCTCTGTTGCCTGGAGAGGAAGGGATGCCGCTTACTGGCCTTGTTATGGGGGGGGGGGGAATCTCTAAAACATGATAAGTCAGACAGTGGTCCAACCTCCACAGAGAAAGTGGAGAGCAACGGACATGACATCACAAAGAACTCACCTCTGTTGCCTGGAGAGGAAGGGATGCCGCTTACAGGCCTTGTTAAGGAGGGCCCGGACTTTAAAAACATTATAAGTCAGACAGTGGGCCTACCTCCACAGAGAAAGTGGAGAGCAACGGACATGACATCACAAAGAGCTCACCTCTGTTGCCTGGAGAGGAAGGGATGCCGCTTACAGGCCTTGTTAAGGAGGGCCCGGACTCTAAAAACATTATAAGTCAGACAGTGGACCTACCTCCATAGAGAAAGTGGAGAGCAACGGACATGACATCACAAAGAGCTCACCTCTGTTGCCTGGAGAGGAAGGGATGCCGCTTACTGGCCTTGTTATGGGGGGGGGGGGAATCTAAAAACATTATAAGTCAGACAGTGGTCCAACCTCCACAGAGAAAGTGGAGAGCAACGGACATGACATCACAAAGAACTCACCTCTGTTGCCTGGAGAGGAAGGGATGCCGCTTACAGCCCTTGTTAAGGAGGGCCCGGACTTTAAAAACATTATAAGTCAGACAGTGGGCCTACCTCCACAGAGAAAGTGGAGAGCAACGGACATGACATCACAAAGAGCTCTCCTCTGTTGCCTGGAGAGGAAGGGATGCCGCTTACAGGCCTTGTTAAGGAGGGCCCGGAGTCTAAAAACATTATAAGTCAGACAGTGGACCTACCTCCATAGAGAAAGTGGAGAGCAACGGACATGACATGACAAAGAACTCACCTCTGTTGCCTGGAGAGGAAGGGATGCCGCTTACTGGCCTTGTTATGGGGGGGGGGGACTCTAAAAACATTATAAGTCAGACAGTGGGCCAACCTCCACAGAGAAAGTGGAGAGCAACTGACATGACATCACAAAGAGCTCACCTCTGTTGCCAGGAGAGGAAGGCATGCCGCTTACTGGCCTTGTTATGGGGGGGGGGGGACTCTAAAAACATTATAAGTCAGACAGTGGACCTAACTCCATAGAGAAAGTGGAGAGCAACGGACATGGCATCACAAAGAACTCACCTCTGTTGCCTGGAGAGGAAGGGATGCCGCTTACAGGCCTTGTTAAGGAGGGGGGGGGACTCTAAAAACATTATAAGTCAGACAGTGGTCCAACCTCCACAGAGAAAGTGGAGAGCAACGGACATGACATCACAAAGAACTCACCTCTGTTGCCTGGAGAGGAAGGGATGCCGCTTACTGGCCTTGTTATGGGGTGTGGGGAGAATCTCTAAAACATTATAAGTCAGACAGTGGACCTACCTCCATAGAGAAAGTGGAGAGCAACGGACATGACATCAGAAAGAGCTCACCTCTGTTGCCTGGAGAGGAAGGGATGCCGCTTACTGGCCTTGTTATGGGGTGGGGGGAGAATCTCTAAATCATTATAAGTCAGACAGTGGACCTACCTCCATAGAGAAAGTGGAGAGCAACGGACATGACATCACAAAGAGCTCACCTCTGTTGCCTGGAGAGGAAGGGATGCCGCTTACTGGCCTTGTTATGGGGGGGGGGAATCTCTAAAACATTATAAGTCAGACAGTGGACCTACCTCCATAGAGAAAGTGGAGAGCAACGGACATGACATCACAAAGAGCTCACCTCTGTTGCCTGGAGAGGAAGGGATGCCGCTTACTGGCCTTGTTATGGGGGGGGGGGGAATCTCTAAAACATTATAAGTCAGACAGTGGTCCAACCTCCACAGAGAAAGTGGAGAGCAACGGACATGACATCACAAAGAACTCACCTCTGTTGCCTGGAGAGGAAGGGATGCCGCTTACAGGCCTTGTTAAGGAGGGCCCGGACTCTAAAAACATTATAAGTCAGACAGTGGGCCTACCTCCACAGAGAAAGTGGAGAGCAACGGACATGACATCACAAAGAGCTCACCTCTGTTGCCTGGAGAGGAAGGGATGCCGCTTACAGGCCTTGTTAAGGAGGGCCCGGACTCTAAAAACATTATAAGTCAGACAGTGGACCTACCTCCATAGAGAAAGTGGAGAGCAACGGACATGACATCACAAAGAACTCACCTCTGTTGCCTGGAGAGGAAGGGATGCCGCTTACTGGCCTTGTTATGGGGGGGGGGGACTCTAAAAACATTATAAGTCAGACAGTGGGCCAACCTCCACAGAGAAAGTGGAGAGCAACGGACATGACATCACAAAGAGCTCACCACCTTGCAAAAATCTCAGATAGGTTTGATAATAAATGTTGGAAATGTCATAAAGCAGTAGGTTCTTTTTATCACATGTGGTGGAATTGTGAAAAAGCAAAAAAGTATTGGGTTAAAATACATATGGTGTTACAGGAAATATTTAAAATGCGATACCCAATGAAGCCTGAATCTATGCTGCTAAGCTTCCACCCAAGTGCTTTACCTACTTCTTCTAGAATCTTCTTCTTCCATGCAACTACGGCAGCACGGTTGGTGTGGGCGAAGCACTGGAAGGCGACTGAGACTCCAACTATTTCTACATGGCTTGATAAATTAGCGGACTTAGCAAAAATGGCAAGACTCACCAACATGGTTAAGAAGAGATCTCCGAAAGAATATGATGAACAGTGGAGTGATTATTTGGACTTTCTTAAGAAAGACAGCAGTAACTGTTAGAGTAGGACCAATATGTAATGGGAACTGACTATATATCTCTTGAGATAATATCAGACTACATCAAGTATGATATACGTGTATTGATGACACTTATCAGATGGTCGCTTTTTCTGTTTTTTGCTTTTCTGTTTTTGTTTTTTGCTTTTCTGTAAATGCTTTTTATAAGAACAAATAACAATAAAAACTGAATTAAAAAAAAAAACAAAGAGTTCACCTCTGTTGCCAGGAGAGGAAGGCATGCCGCTTACTGGCCTTGTTATGGGGGGGGGGGGACTCTAAAAACATTATAAGTCAGACAGTGGACCTACCTCCATAGAGAAAGTGGAGAGCAACGGACATAGCATCACAAAGAACTCACCTCTGTTGCCTGGAGAGGAAGGGATGCCGCTTACTGGCCTTGTTATGGGGGGGGGGGGGAATCTCTCAAACATTATAAGTCAGACAGTGGGCCAACCTCCACAGAGAAAGTGGAGAGCAACGGACATGACATCACAAAGGGCTCACCTCTGTTGCCTGGAGAGGAAGGGATGCCGCTTACAGGCCTTGTTAAGGAGGGGGGGGGACTCTAAAAACATTATAAGTCAGACAGTGGTCCAACCTCCACAGAGAAAGTGGAGAGCAACGGACATGACATCACAAAGAACTCACCTCTGTTGCCTGGAGAGGAAGGGATGCCGCTTACTGGCCTTGTTATGGGGTGGGGGGAGAATCTCTAAAACATTATAAGTCAGACAGTGGTCCAACCTCCACAGAGAAAGTGGAGAGCAACGGACATGACATCACAAAGAGCTCACCTGTGTTGCCTGGAGAGGAAGGGATGCCGCTTACAGGCCTTGTTAAGGAGGGCCCGGACTCTAAAAACATTATAAGTCAGACAGTGGACCTACCTCCATAGAGAAAGTGGAGAGCAACGGACATGACATCACAAAGAGCTCACCTCTGTTGCCTGGAGAGGAAGGGATGCCGCTTACTGGCCTTGTTATGGGGGGGGGGGAATCTCTAAAACATTATATGTCAGACAGTGGGCCAACCTCCACAGAGAAAGTGGAGAGCAACGGACATGACATCACAAAGAGCTCACCTCTGTTGCCTGGAGAGGAAGGGATGCCGCTTACAGGCCTTGTTAAGGAGGGGGGGGGGGACTCTAAAAACATTATAAGTCAGACAGTGGTCCAACCTCCACAGAGAAAGTTGAGAGCAACGGACATGACATCACAAAGAACTCACCTCTGTTGCCTGGAGAGGAAGGGATGCCGCTTACTGGCCTTGTTATGGGGGGGGGGGAATCTCTAAAACATTATAAGTCAGACAGTGGGCCAACCTCCACAGAGAAAGTGGAGAGCAACGGACATGACATCACAAAGAGCTCACCTCTGTTGCCTGGAAAGGAAGGGATGCCACTTACAGGCCTTGTTAAGGAGGGGGGGGGACTCTAAAAACATTATAAGTCAGACAGTGGTCCAACCTCCACAGAGAAAGTGGAGAGCAACGGACATGACATCACAAAGAGCTCACCTGTGTTGCCTGGAGAGGAAGGGATGCCGCTTACTGGCCTTGTTATGGGGGGGGGGGAATCTCTAAAACATTATAAGTCAGACAGTGGACCTACCTCCATAGAGAAAGTGGAGAGCAACGGACATGACATCACAAAGAGCTCACCTCTGTTGCCTGGAGAGGAAGGGATGCCGCTTACTGGCCTTGTTATGGGGGGGGGGGGTCTCTAAAAACATTATAAGTCAGACACTGGACCTACCTCCATAGAGAAAGTGGAGAGCAACGGACATGACATCACAAAGAACTCACCTCTGTTGCCTGGAGAGGAAGGGATGCCGCTTACTGGCCTTGTTATGGGGGGGGGGGGAATCTCTAAAACATTATAAGTCATACAGTGGTCCAACCTCCACAGAGAAAGTGGAGAGCAACGGACATGACATCACAAAGAACTCACCTCTGTTGCCTGGAGAGGAAGGGATGCCGCTTACAGGCCTTGTTAAGGAGGGCCCGGACTTTAAAAACATTATAAGTCAGACAGTGGTCCAACCTCCACAGAGAAAGTGGAGAGCAACGGACATGACATCACAAAGAACTCACCTCTGTTGCCTGGAGAGGAAGGGATGCCGCTTACTGGCCTTGTTATGGGGTGGGGGGAGAATCTCTAAATCATTATAAGTCAGACAGTGGACCTACCTCCATAGAGAAAGTGGAGAGCAACGGACATGACATCACAAAGAGCTCACCTCTGTTGCCTGGAGAGGAAGGGATGCCGCTTACTGGCCTTGTTATGGGGGGGGGGAATCTCTAAAACATTATAAGTCAGACAGTGGACCTACCTCCATAGAGAACGTGGAGAGCAACGGACATGACATCACAAAGAGCTCACCTCTGTTGCCTGGAGAGGAAGGGATGCCGCTTACTGGCCTTGTTATGGGGGGGGGGGGAATCTCTAAAACATTATAAGTCAGACAGTGGTCCAACCTCCACAGAGAAAGTGGAGAGCAACGGACATGACATCACAAAGAACTCACCTCTGTTGCCTGGAGAGGAAGGGATGCCGCTTACAGGCCTTGTTAAGGAGGGCCCGGACTCTAAAAACATTATAAGTCAGACAGTGGGCCTACCTCCACAGAGAAAGTGGAGAGCAACGGACATGACATCACAAAGAGCTCACCTCTGTTGCCTGGAGAGGAAGGGATGCCGCTTACAGGCCTTGTTAAGGAGGGCCCGGACTCTAAAAACATTATAAGTCAGACAGTGGACCTACCTCCATAGAGAAAGTGGAGAGCAACGGACATGACATCACAAAGAACTCACCTCTGTTGCCTGGAGAGGAAGGGATGCCGCTTACTGGCCTTGTTATGGGGGGGGGGGACTCTAAAAACATTATAAGTCAGACAGTGGGCCAACCTCCACAGAGAAAGTGGAGAGCAACGGACATGACATCACAAAGAGCTCACCACCTTGCAAAAATCTCAGATAGGTTTGATAATAAATGTTGGAAATGTCATAAAGCAGTAGGTTCTTTATATCACATGTGGTGGAATTGTGAAAAAGCAAAAAAGTATTGGGTTAAAATACATATGGTGTTACAGGAAATATTTAAAATGCGATACCCAATGTAGCCTGAATCTATGCTGCTAAGCTTCCACCCAAGTGCTTTACCTACTTCTTCTAGAATCTTCTTCTTCCATGCAACTACGGCGGCACGGTTGGTGTGGGCGAAGCACTGGAAGGCGACTGAGACTCCAACTATTTCTACATGGCTTGATAAATTAGCGGACTTAGCAAAAATGGCAAGACTCACCAACATGGTTAAGAAGAGATCTCCGAAAGAATATGATGAACAGTGGAGTGATTATTTGGACTTTCTTAAGAAAGACAGCAGTAACTGTTAGAGTAGGACCAATATGTAATGGGAACTGACTATATATCTCTTGAGATAATATCAGACTACATCAAGTATGATATACGTGTATTGATGACACTTATCAGCTGGTCGCTTTTTCTGTTTTTTGCTTTTCTGTTTTTGTTTTTTGCTTTTCTGTAAATGCTTTTTATAAGAACAAATAACAATAAAAACTGAATTAAAAAAAAAAACAAAGAGATCACCTCTGTTGCCAGGAGAGGAAGGCATGCCGCTTACTGGCCTTGTTATGGGGGGGGGGGGGGGACTCTAAAAACATTATAAGTCAGACAGTGGACCTACCTCCACAGAGAAAGTGGAGAGCAACGGACATGAAATCACAAAGAACTCACCTCTGTTGCCTGGAGAGGAAGGGATGCCGCTTACTGGCCTTGTTATGGGGTGGGGGGAGAATCTCTAAAACATTATAAGTCAGACAGTGGTCCAACCTCCACAGAGAAAGTGGAGAGCAACGGACATGACATCACAAAGAGCTCACCTGTGTTGCCTGGAGAGGAAGGGATGCCGCTTACAGGCCTTGTTAAGGAGGGCCCGGACTCTAAAAACATTATAAGTCAGACAGTGGACCTACCTCCATAGAGAAAGTGGAGAGCAACGGACATGACATCACAAAGAGCTCACCTCTGTTGCCTGGAGAGGAAGGGATGCCGCTTACTGGCCTTGTTATGGGGGGGGGGAATCTCTAAAACATTATATGTCAGACAGTGGGCCAACTTCCACAGAGAAAGTGGAGAGCAACGGACATGACATCACAAAGAGCTCACCTCTGTTGCCTGGAGAGGAAGGGATGCCGCTTACAGGCCTTGTTAAGGAGGGGGGGGGGGACTCTAAAAACATTATAAGTCAGACAGTGGTCCAACCTCCACAGAGAAAGTGGAGAGCAACGGACATGACATCACAAAGAACTCACCTCTGTTGCCTGGAGAGGAAGGGATGCCGCTTACTGGCCTTGTTATGGGGGGGGGGGGGGAATCTCTAAAACATTATAAGTCAGACAGTGGGCCAACCTCCACAGAGAAAGTGGAGAGCAACGGACATGACATCACAAAGAGCTCACCTCTGTTGCCTGGAAAGGAAGGGATGCCACTTACAGGCCTTGTTAAGGAGGGGGGGGGACTCTAAAAACATTATAAGTCAGACAGTGGTCCAACCTCCACAGAGAAAGTGGAGAGCAACGGATATGACATCACAAAGAGCTCACCTGTGTTGCCTGGAGAGGAAGGGATGCCGCTTACTGGCCTTGTTATGGGGGGGGGGGGGAATCTCTAAAACATTATAAGTCATACAGTGGTCCAACCTCCACAGAGAAAGTGGAGAGCAACGGACATGACATCACAAAGAACTCACCTCTGTTGCCTGGAGAGGAAGGGATGCCGCTTACAGGCCTTGTTAAGGAGGGCCCGGACTTTAAAAACATTATAAGTCAGACAGTGGTCCAACCTCCACAGAGAAAGTGGAGAGCAACGGACATGACATCACAAAGAACTCACCTCTGTTGCCTGGAGAGGAAGGGATGCCGCTTACTGGCCTTGTTATGGGGTGGGGGGAGAATCTCTAAATCATTATAAGTCAGACAGTGGACCTACCTCCATAGAGAAAGTGGAGAGCAACGGACATGACATCACAAAGAGCTCACCTCTGTTGCCTGGAGAGGAAGGGATGCCGCTTACTGGCCTTGTTATGGGGGGGGGGGAATCTCTAAAACATTATAAGTCAGACAGTGGACCTACCTCCATAGAGAAAGTGGAGAGCAACGGACATGACATCACAAAGAGCTCACCTCTGTTGCCTGGAGAGGAAGGGATGCCGCTTACTGGCCTTGTTATGGGGGGGGGGGGGAAATCTCTAAAACATTATAAGTCAGACAGTGGTCCAACCTCCACAGAGAAAGTGGAGAGCAACGGACATGACATCACAAAGAACTCACCTCTGTTGCCTGGAGAGGAAGGGATGCCGCTTACAGGCCTTGTTAAGGAGGGCCCGGACTCTAAAAACATTATAAGTCAGACAGTGGGCCTACCTCCACAGAGAAAGTGGAGAGCAACGGACATGACATCACAAAGAGCTCACCTCTGTTGCCTGGAGAGGAAGGGATGCCGCTTACAGGCCTTGTTAAGGAGGGCCCGGACTCTAAAAACATTATAAGTCAGACAGTGGACCTACCTCCATAGAGAAAGTGGAGAGCAACGGACATGACATCACAAAGAGCTCACCTCTGTTGCCTGGAGAGGTAGGGATGCCGCTTACTGGCCTTGTTATGGGGGGGGGGGGAATCTCTAAAACATTATATGTCAGACAGTGGGCCAACCTCCACAGAGAAAGTGGAGAGCAACGGACATGACATCACAAAGAGCTCACCTCTGTTGCCTGGAGAGGAAGGGATGCCGCTTACAGGCCTTGTTAAGGAGGGGGGGGGGACTCTAAAAACATTATAAGTCAGACAGTGGTCCAACCTCCACAGAGAAAGTGGAGAGCAACGGACATGACATCACAAAGAACTCACCTCTGTTGCCTGGAGAGGAAGGGATGCCGCTTACTGGCCTTGTTATGGGGGGGGGGGAATCTCTAAAACATTATAAGTCAGACAGTGGGCCAACCTCCACAGAGAAAGTGGAGAGCAACGGACATGACATCACAAAGAGCTCACCTCTGTTGCCTGGAAAGGAAGGGATGCCACTTACAGGCCTTGTTAAGGAGGGGGGGGGACTCTAAAAACATTATAAGTCAGACAGTGGTCCAACCTCCACAGAGAAAGTGGAGAGCAACGGACATGACATCACAAAGAGCTCACCTGTGTTGCCTGGAGAGGAAGGGATGCCGCTTACTGGCCTTGTTATGGGGGGGGGGGGGGAATCTCTAAAACATTATAAGTCAGACAGTGGACCTACCTCCATAGAGAAAGTGGAGAGCAACGGACATGACATCACAAAGAGCTCACCTCTGTTGCCTGGAGAGGAAGGGATGCCGCTTACTGGCCTTGTTATGGGGGGGGGGGGGGTCTCTAAAAACATTATAAGTCAGACACTGGACCTACCTCCATAGAGAAAGTGGAGAGCAACGGACATGACATCACAAAGAACTCACCTCTGTTGCCTGGAGAGGAAGGGATGCCGCTTACTGGCCTTGTTATGGGGGGGGGGGGAATCTCTAAAACATTATAAGTCATACAGTGGTCCAACCTCCACAGAGAAAGTGGAGAGCAACGGACATGACATCACAAAGAACTCACCTCTGTTGCCTGGAGAGGAAGGGATGCCGCTTACAGGCCTTGTTAAGGAGGGCCCGGACTTTAAAAACATTATAAGTCAGACAGTGGTCCAACCTCCACAGAGAAAGTGGAGAGCAACGGACATGACATCACAAAGAACTCACCTCTGTTGCCTGGAGAGGAAGGGATGCCGCTTACTGGCCTTGTTATGGGGTGGGGGGAGAATCTCTAAATCATTATAAGTCAGACAGTGGACCTACCTCCATAGAGAAAGTGGAGAGCAACGGACATGACATCACAAAGAGCTCACCTCTGTTGCCTGGAGAGGAAGGGATGCCGCTTACTGGCCTTGTTATGGGGGGGGGGAATCTCTAAAACATTATAAGTCAGACAGTGGACCTACCTCCATAGAGAAAGTGGAGAGCAACGGACATGACATCACAAAGAGCTCACCTCTGTTGCCTGGAGAGGAAGGGATGCCGCTTACTGGCCTTGTTATGGGGGGGGGGGGAATCTCTAAAACATTATAAGTCAGACAGTGGTCCAACCTCCACAGAGAAAGTGGAGAGCAACGGACATGACATCACAAAGAACTCACCTCTGTTGCCTGGAGAGGAAGGGATGCCGCTTACAGGCCTTGTTAAGGAGGGCCCGGACTCTAAAAACATTATAAGTCAGACAGTGGGCCTACCTCCACAGAGAAAGTGGAGAGCAACGGACATGACATCACAAAGAGCTCACCTCTGTTGCCTGGAGAGGAAGGGATGCCGCTTACAGGCCTTGTTAAGGAGGGCCCGGACTCTAAAAACATTATAAGTCAGACAGTGGACCTACCTCCATAGAGAAAGTGGAGAGCAACGGACATGACATCACAAAGAACTCACCTCTGTTGCCTGGAGAGGAAGGGATGCCGCTTACTGGCCTTGTTATGGGGGGGGGGGGACTCTAAAAACATTATAAGTCAGACAGTGGGCCAACCTCCACAGAGAAAGTGGAGAGCAACGGACATGACATCACAAAGAGCTCACCACCTTGCAAAAATCTCAGATAGGTTTGATAATAAATGTTGGAAATGTCATAAAGCAGTAGGTTCTTTTTATCACATGTGGTGGAATTGTGAAAAAGCAAAAAAGTATTGGGTTAAAATACATATGGTGTTACAGGAAATATTTAAAATGCGATACCCAATGAAGCCTGAATCTATGCTGCTAAGCTTCCACCCAAGTGCTTTACCTACTTCTTCTAGAATCTTCTTCTTCCATGCAACTACGGCGGCACGGTTGGTGTGGGCGAAGCACTGGAAGGCGACTGAGACTCCAACTATTTCTACATGGCTTGATAAATTAGCGGACTTAGCAAAAATGGCAAGACTCACCAACATGGTTAAGAAGAGATCTCCGAAAGAATATGATGAACAGTGGAGTGATTATTTGGACTTTCTTAAGAAAGACAGCAGTAACTGTTAGAGTAGGACCAATATGTAATGGGAACTGACTATATATCTCTTGAGATAATATCAGACTACATCAAGTATGATATACGTGTATTGATGACACTTATCAGCTGGTCGCTTTTTCTGTTTTTTGCTTTTCTGTTTTTGTTTTTTGCTTTTCTGTAAATGCTTTTTATAAGAACAAATAACAATAAAAACTGAATTAAAAAAAAAAACAAAGAGCTCACCTCTGTTGCCAGGAGAGGAAGGCATGCCGCTTACTGGCCTTGTTATGGGGGGGGGGGACTCTAAAAACATTATAAGTCAGACAGTGGACCTACCTCCACAGAGAAAGTGGAGAGCAACGGACATGAAATCACAAAGAACTCACCTCTGTTGCCTGGAGAGGAAGGGATGCCGCTTACTGGCCTTGTTATGGGGTGGGGGGAGAATCTCTAAAACATTATAAGTCAGACAGTGGTCCAACCTCCACAGAGAAAGTGGAGAGCAACGGACATGACATCACAAAGAGCTCACCTGTGTTGCCTGGAGAGGAAGGGATGCCGCTTACAGGCCTTGTTAAGGAGGGCCCGGACTCTAAAAACATTATAAGTCAGACAGTGGACCTACCTCCATAGAGAAAGTGGAGAGCAACGGACATGACATCACAAAGAGCTCACCTCTGTTGCCTGGAGAGGAAGGGATGCCGCTTACTGCCGGGGGGAATCTCTAAAACATTATATGTCAGACAGTGGGCCAACCTCCACAGAGAAAGTGGAGAGCAACGGACATGACATCACAAAGAGCTCACCTCTGTTGCCTGGAGAGGAAGGGATGCCGCTTACAGGCCTTGTTAAGGAGGGGGGGGGGGACTCTAAAAACATTATAAGTCAGACAGTGGTCCAACCTCCACAGAGAAAGTGGAGAGCAACGGACATGACATCACAAAGAACTCACCTCTGTTGCCTGGAGAGGAAGGGATGCCGCTTACTGGCCTTGTTATGGGGGGGGGGGGACTCTAAAAACATTATAAGTCAGACAGTGGTCCAACCTCCACAGAGAAAGTGGAGAGCAACGGACATGACATCACAAAGAGCTCACCTGTGTTGCCTGGAGAGGAAGGGATGCCGCTTACTGGCCTTGTTAAGGAGGGCCCGGACTTTAAAAACATTATAAGTCAGACAGTGGTCCAACCTCCACAGAGAAAGTGGAGAGCAACGGACATGACATCACAAAGAACTCACCTCTGTTGCCTGGAGAGGAAGGGATGCCGCTTACTGGCCTTGTTATGGGGTGGGGGGAGAATCTCTAAATCATTATAAGTCAGACAGTGGACCTACCTCCATAGAGAAAGTGGAGAGCAACGGACATGACATCACAAAGAGCTCACCTCTGTTGCCTGGAGAGGAAGGGATGCCGCTTACTGGCCTTGTTATGGGGGGGGGGGAATCTCTAAAACATTATAAGTCAGACAGTGGACCTACCTCCATAGAGAAAGTGGAGAGCAACGGACATGACATCACAAAGAGCTCACCTCTGTTGCCTGGAGAGGAAGGGATGCCGCTTACTGGCCTTGTTATGGGGGGGGGGGGGAAATCTCTAAAACATTATAAGTCAGACAGTGGTCCAACCTCCACAGAGAAAGTGGAGAGCAACGGACATGACATCACAAAGAACTCACCTCTGTTGCCTGGAGAGGAAGGGATGCCGCTTACAGGCCTTGTTAAGGAGGGCCCGGACTCTAAAAACATTATAAGTCAGACAGTGGGCCTACCTCCACAGAGAAAGTGGAGAGCAACGGACATGACATCACAAAGAGCTCACCTCTGTTGCCTGGAGAGGAAGGGATGCCGCTTACAGGCCTTGTTAAGGAGGGCCCGGACTCTAAAAACATTATAAGTCAGACAGTGGACCTACCTCCATAGAGAAAGTGGAGAGCAACGGACATGACATCACAAAGAACTCACCTCTGTTGCCTGGAGAGGAAGGGATGCCGCTTACTGGCCTTGTTATGGGGGGGGGGGGACTCTAAAAACATTATAAGTCAGACAGTGGGCCAACCTCCACAGAGAAAGTGGAGAGCAACGGACATGACATCACAAAGAGCTCACCACCTTGCAAAAATCTCAGATAGGTTTGATAATAAATGTTGGAAATGTCATAAAGCAGTAGGTTCTTTTTATCACATGTGGTGGAATTGTGAAAAAGCAAAAAAGTATTGGGTTAAAATACATATGGTGTTACAGGAAATATTTAAAATGCGATACCCAATGAAGCCTGAATCTATGCTGCTAAGCTTCCACCCAAGTGCTTTACCTACTTCTTCTAGAATCTTCTTCTTCCATGCAACTACGGCGGCACGGTTGGTGTGGGCGAAGCACTGGAAGGCGACTGAGACTCCAACTATTTCTACATGGCTTGATAAATTAGCGGACTTAGCAATAATGGCAAGACTCACCAACATGGTTAAGAAGAGATCTCCGAAAGAATATGATGAACAGTGGAGTGATTATTTGGACTTTCTTAAGAAAGACAGCAGTAACTGTTAGAGTAGGACCAATATGTAATGGGAACTGACTATATATCTCTTGAGATAATATCAGACTACATCAAGTATGATATACGTGTATTGATGACACTTATCAGCTGGTCGCTTTTTCTGTTTTTTGCTTTTCTGTTTTTGTTTTTTGCTTTTCTGTAAATGCTTTTTATAAGAACAAATAACAATAAAAACTGAATTAAAAAAAAAAACAAAGAGCTCACCTCTGTTGCCAGGAGAGGAAGGCATGCCGCTTACTGGCCTTGTTATGGGGGGGGGGGACTCTAAAAACATTATAAGTCAGACAGTGGACCTACCTCCATAGAGAAAGTGGAGAGCAACGGACATAGCATCACAAAGAACTCACCTCTGTTGCCTGGAGAGGAAGGGATGCCGCTTACTGGCCTTGTTATGGGGGGGGGGGGAATCTCTCAAACATTATAAGTCAGACAGTGGGCCAACCTCCACAGAGAAAGTGGAGAGCAACGGACATGACATCACAAAGGGCTCACCTCTGTTGCCTGGAGAGGAAGGGATGCCGCTTACAGGCCTTGTTAAGGAGGGGGGGGGACTCTAAAAACATTATAAGTCAGACAGTTGTCCAACCTCCACAGAGAAAGTGGAGAGCAACGGACATGACATCACAAAGAACTCACCTCTGTTGCCTGGAGAGGAAGGGATGCCGCTTACTGGCCTTGTTATGGGGTGGGGGGAGAATCTCTAAAACATTATAAGTCAGACAGTGGTCCAACCTCCACAGAGAAAGTGGAGAGCAACGGACATGACATCACAAAGAGCTCACCTGTGTTGCCTGGAGAGGAAGGGATGCCGCTTACAGGCCTTGTTAAGGAGGGCCCGGACTCTAAAAACATTATAAGTCAGACAGTGGACCTACCTCCATAGAGAAAGTGGAGAGCAACGGACATGACATCACAAAGAGCTCACCACTGTTGCCTGGAGAGGAAGGGATGCCGCTTACTGGCCTTGTTATGGGGGGGGGGGGAATCTCTAAAACATTATATGTCAGACAGTGGGCCAACCTCCACAGAGAAAGTGGAGAGCAACGGACATGACATCACAAAGAGCTCACCTCTGTTGCCTGGAGAGGAAGGGATGCCGCTTACAGGCCTTGTTAAGGAGGGGGGGGGGACTCTAAAAACATTATAAGTCAGACAGTGGTCCAACCTCCACAGAGAAAGTGGAGAGCAACGGACATGACATCACAAAGAACTCACCACTGTTGCCTGGAGAGGAAGGGATGCCGCTTACTGGCCTTGTTATGGGGGGGGGGGGGAATCTCTAAAACATTATAAGTCAGACAGTGGGCCAACCTCCACAGAGAAAGTGGAGAGCAACGGACATGACATCACAAAGAGCTCACCTCTGTTGCCTGGAAAGGAAGGGATGCCACTTACAGGCCTTGTTAAGGAGGGGGGGGGACTCTAAAAACATTATAAGTCAGACAGTGGTCCAACCTCCACAGAGAAAGTGGAGAGCAACGGACATGACATCACAAAGAGCTCACCTGTGTTGCCTGGAGAGGAAGGGATGCCGCTTACTGGCCTTGTTATGGGGGGGGGGAATCTCTAAAACATTATAAGTCATACAGTGGTCCAACCTCCACAGAGAAAGTGGAGAGCAACGGACATGACATCACAAAGAACTCACCTCTGTTGCCTGGATAGGAAGGGATGCCGCTTACTGGCCATGTTATGGGGTGGGGGGAGAATCTCTAAAACATTATAAGTCAGACAGTGGTCCAACCTCCACAGAGAAAGTGGAGAGCAACGGACATGACATCACAAAGAGCTCACCTGTGTTGCCTGGAGAGGAAGGGATGCCGCTTACTGGCCTTGTTATGGGGGGGGGGGAATCTCTAAAACATTATAAGTCAGACAGTGGGCCAACCTCCACAGAGAAAGTGGAGAGCAACGGACATGACATCACAAAGAACTCACCTCTGTTGCCTGGAGAGGAAGGGATGCCGCTTACTGGCCATGTTATGGGGTGGGGGGAGAATCTCTAAAACATTATAAGTCAGACAGTGGTCCAACCTCCACAGAGAAAGTGGAGAGCAACGGACATGACATCACAAAGAGCTCACCTCTGTTGCCTGGAGAGGAAGGGATGCCGCTTACAGGCCTTGTTAAGGAGGGCCCGGACTCTAAAAACATTATAAGTCAGACAGTGGACCTACCTCCATAGAGAAAGGGGAGAGCAACGGACATGACATCACAAAGAGCTCACCTCTGTTGCCTGGAGAGGAAGGGATGCCGCTTACTGGCCTTGTTATGGGGGGGGGGAATCTCTAAAACATTATAAGTCAGACAGTGGGCCAACCTCCACAGAGAAAGTGGAGAGCAACGGACATGACATCACAAAGAGCTCACCTCTGTTGCCTGGAGAGGAAGGGATGCCGCTTACAGGCCTTGTTAAGGAGGGGGGGGACTCTAAAAACATTATAAGTCAGACAGTGGTCCAACCTCCACAGAGAAAGTGGAGAGCAACGGACATGACATCACAAAGAGCTCACCTCTGTTGCCTGGAGAGGAAGGGATGCCGCTTACAGGCCTTGTTAAGGAGGGCCCGGACTCTAAAAACATTATAAGTCAGACAGTGGACCTACCTCCATAGAGAAAGTGGAGAGCAACGGACATGACATCACAAAGAGCTCACCTCTGTTGCCTGGAGAGGAAGGGATGCCGCTTACTGGCCTTGTTATGGGGGGGGGGGGATCTCTCAAACATTATAAGTCAGACAGTGGGCCAACCTCCACAGAGAAAGTGGAGAGCAACGGACATGACATCACAAAGGGCTCACCTCTGTTGCCTGGAGAGGAAGGGATGCCGCTTACAGGCCTTGTTAAGGAGGGGGGGGGACTCTAAAAACATTATAAGTCAGACAGTGGTCCAACCTCCACAGAGAAAGTGGAGAGCAACGGACATGACATCACAAAGAACTCACCTCTGTTGCCTGGAGAGGAAGGGATGCCGCTTACTGGCCTTGTTATGGGGTGGGGGGAGAATCTCTAAAACATTATAAGTCAGACAGTGGTCCAACCTCCACAGAGAAAGTGGAGAGCAACGGACATGACATCACAAAGAGCTCACCTCTGTTGCCTGGAGAGGAAGGGATGCCGCTTACAGGCCTTGTTAAGGAGGGCCCGGACTCTAAAAACATTATAAGTCAGACAGTGGACCTACCTCCATAGAGAAAGTGGAGAGCAACGGACATGACATCACAAAGAGCTCACCTCTGTTGCCTGGAGAGGAAGGGATGCCGCTTACTGGCCTTGTTATGGGGGGGGGGAATCTCTAAAACATTATATGTCAGACAGTGGGCCAACCTCCACAGAGAAAGTGGAGAGCAACGGACATGACATCACAAAGAGCTCACCTCTGTTGCCTGGAGAGGAAGGGATGCCGCTTACAGGCCTTGTTAAGGAGGGGGGGGGACTCTAAAAACATTATAAGTCAGACAGTGGTCCAACCTCCACAGAGAAAGTGGAGAGCAACGGACATGACATCACAAAGAACTCACCTCTGTTGCCTGGAGAGGAAGGGATGCCGCTTACTGGCCTTGTTATGGGGGGGGGGATCTCTAAAACATTATAAGTCAGACAGTGGGCCAACCTCCACAGAGAAAGTGGAGAGCAACGGACATGACATCACAAAGAGCTCACCTCTGTTGCCTGGAAAGGAAGGGATGCCACTTACAGGCCTTGTTAAGGAGGGGGGGGGACTCTAAAAACATTATAAGTCAGACAGTGGTCCAACCTCCACAGAGAAAGTGGAGAGCAACGGACATGACATCACAAAGAGCTCACCTGTGTTGCCTGGAGAGGAAGGGATGCCGCTTACTGGCCTTGTTATGGGGGGGGGGGAATCTCTAAAACATTATAAGTCAGACAGTGGGCCAACCTCCACAGAGAAAGTGGAGAGCAACGGACATGACATCACAAAGAACTCACCTCTGTTGCCTGGAGAGGAAGGGATGCCGCTTACTGGCCATGTTATGGGGTGGGGGGAGAATCTCTAAAACATTATAAGTCAGACAGTGGTCCAACCTCCACAGAGAAAGTGGAGAGCAACGGACATGACATCACAAAGAGCTCACCTGTGTTGCCTGGAGAGGAAGGGATGCCGCTTACTGGCCTTGTTATGGGGGGGGGGAATCTCTAAAACATTATAAGTCAGACAGTGGGCCAACCTCCACAGAGAAAGTGGAGAGCAACGGACATGACATCACAAAGAACTCACCTCTGTTGCCTGGAGAGGAAGGGATGCCGCTTACTGGCCATGTTATGGGGTGGGGGGAGAATCTCTAAAACATTATAAGTCAGACAGTGGTCCAACCTCCACAGAGAAAGTGGAGAGCAACGGACATGACATCACAAAGAGCTCACCTCTGTTGCCTGGAGAGGAAGGGATGCCGCTTACAGGCCTTGTTAAGGAGGGCCCGGACTCTAAAAACGTTATAAGTCAGACAGTGGACCTACCTCCATAGAGAAAGTGGAGAGCAACGGACATGACATCACAAAGAGCTCACCTCTGTTGCCTGGAGAGGAAGGGATGCCGCTTACTGGCCTTGTTATGGGGGGGGGGGAATCTCTAAAATATTATAAGTCAGACAGTGGGCCAACCTCCACAGAGAAAGTGGAGAGCAACGGACATGACATCACAAAGAGCTCACCTCTGTTGCCTGGAGAGGAAGGGATGCCGCTTACAGGCCTTGTTAAGGAGGGGGGGGGACTCTAAAAACATTATAAGTCAGACAGTGGTCCAACCTCCACAGAGAAAGTGGAGAGCAACGGACATGACATCACAAAGAACTCACCTCTGTTGCCTGGAGAGGAAGGGATGCCGCTTACTGGCCTTGTTATGGGGTGGGGGGAGAATCTCTAAAACATTATAAGTCAGACAGTGGTCCAACCTCCACAGAGAAAGTGGAGAGCAACGGACATGACATCACAAAGAGCTCACCTCTGTTGCCTGGAGAGGAAGGGATGCCGCTTACAGGCCTTGTTAAGGAGGGCCCGGACTCTAAAAACATTATAAGTCAGACAGTGGACCTACCTCCATAGAGAAAGTGGAGAGCAACGGACATGACATCACAAAGAGCTCACCTCTGTTGCCTGGAGAGGAAGGGATGCCGCTTACTGGCCTTGTTATGGGGGGGGGGATCTCTAAAACATTATAAGTCAGACAGTGGGCCAACCTCCACAGAGAAAGTGGAGAGCAACGGACATGACATCACAAAGAGCTCACCTCTGTTGCTTGGAAAGGAAGGGATGCCGCTTACAGGCCTTGTTAAGGAGGGGGGGGGACTCTAAAAACATTATAAGTCAGACAGTGGTCCAACCTCCACAGAGAAAGTGGAGAGCAACGGACATGACATCACAAAGAACTCACCTCTGTTGCCTGGAGAGGAAGGGATGCTGCTTACTGGCCTTGTTATGGGGTGGGGGGAGAATCTCTAAAACATTATAAGTCAGACAGTGGACCTACCTCCATAGAGAAAGTGGAGAGCAACGGACATGACATCACAAAGAGCTCACCTCTGTTGCCTGGAGAGGAAGGGATGCCGCTTACTGGCCTTGTTATGGGGGGGGGGGAATCTCTAAAACATTATAAGTCAGACAGTGGACCTACCTCCATAGAGAAAGTGGAGAGCAACGGACATGACATCACAAAGAGCTCACCTCTGTTGCCTGGAGAGGAAGGGATGCCGCTTACTGGCCTTGTTATGGGGGGGGGGGACTCTAAAAACATTATAAGACAGACAGTGGACCTACCTCCATAGAGAAATTGGAGAGCAACGGACATGGCATCACAAAGAACTCACCTCTGTTGCCTGGAGAGGAAGGGATGCCGCTTACTGGCCTTGTTATGGGGTGGGGGGGGGACTCTAAAAACATTATAAGTCAGACAGTGGACCTACCTCCATAGAGAAAGTGGAGAGCAACGGACATGGCATCACAAAGAACTCACCTCTGTTGCCTGGAGAGGAAGGGATGCCGCTTACTGGCCTTGTTATGGGGTGGGGGGAGAATCTCTAAAACATTATAAGTCAGATAGTGGGCCAACCTCCACAGAGAAAGTGGAGAGCACCGGACATGACATCACAAAGAGCTCACCTCTGTTGCCTGGAGAGGAAGGGATGCCGCTTACTGGCCTTGTTATGGGGGGGGGGACTCTAAAAACATTATAAGTCAGACAGTGGTCCAACCTCCACAGAGAAAGTGGAGAGCAACGGACATGACATCACAAAGAGCTCACCTGTGTTGCCTGGAGAGGAAGGGATGCCGCTTACTGGCCTTGTTATGGGGGGGGGGGGAATCTCTAAAACATTATAAGTCAGACAGTGGGCCAACCTCCACAGAGAAAGTGGAGAGCAACGGACATGACATCACAAAGAGCTCACCTCTGTTGCCTGGAGAGGAAGGGATGCCGCTTACAGGCCTTGTTAAGGAGGGGGGGGGGGACTCTAAAAACATTATAAGTCAGACAGTGGTCCAACCTCCACAGAGAAAGTGGAGAGCAACGGACATGACATCACAAAGAACTCACCTCTGTTGCCTGGAGAGGAAGGGATGCTGCTTACTGGCCTTGTTATGGGGTGGGGGGAGAATCTCTAAAACATTATAAGTCAGACAGTGGGCCAACCTCCACAGAGAAAGTGGAGAGCAACGGACATGACATCACAAAGAGCTCACCTCTGTTGCCTGGAGAGGAAGGGATGCCGCTTACAGGCCTTGTTAAGGAGGGCCCGGACTCTAAAAACATTATAAGTCAGACAGTGGACCTACCTCCATAGAGAAAGTGGAGAGCAACGGACATGACATCACAAAGCGCTCACCTCTGTTGCCTGGAGAGGAAGGGATGCCCCTTACAGGCCTTGTTAAGGAGGGCCCGGACTCTAAAAACATTATAAGTCAGACAGTGGACCTACCTCCATAGAGAAAGTGGAGAGCAACGGACATGACATCACAAAGAGCTCACCTCTGTTGCTTGGAGAGGAAGGGATGCCGCTTACTGGCCTTGTTATGGGGGGGGGGGGGACTCTAAAAACATTATAAGTCAGACAGTGGTCCAACATCCACAGAGAAAGTGGAGAGCAACGGACATGACATCACAAAGAGCTCACATCTGTTGCCTGGAGAGGAAGGGATGCCGCTTACAGGCCTTGTTAAGGAGGGCCCGGACTCTAAAAACATTATAAGTCAGACAGTGGGCTTACCTCCATAGAGAAAGTGGAGAGCAGCGGACATGACATCACAAAGAGCTCACCTCTGTTGTCTGGAGAGGAAGGGATGCCGCTTACTGGCCTTGTTATGGGGGGGGGGGGAATCTCTAAAACATTATAAGTCAGACAGTGGGCCAACCTCCACAGAGAAAGTGGAGAGCAACGGACATGACATCACAAAGAGCTCACATCTGTTGCCTGGAGAGGAAGGGATGCCGCTTACAGGCCTTGTTAAGGAGGGCCCGGACTCTAAAAATATTATAAGTCAGACAGTGGACCTACCTCAATAGAGAAAGTGGAGAGCAGCGGACATGACATCACAAAGAGCTCACCTCTGTTGCCTGGAGAGGAAGGGATGCCGCTTACAGGCCTTGTTAAGGAGGGCCCGGACTCTAAAAACATTATAAGTCAGACAGTGGACCTACCTCCATAGAGAAAGTGGAGAGCAGCGGACATGACATCACAAAGAGCTCACCTCTGTTGTCTGGAGAGGAAGGGATGCCGCTTACTGGCCTTGTTATGGGGGGGGGGGAATCTCTAAAACATTATAAGTCAGACAGTGGGCCAACCTCCACAGAGAAAGTGGAGAGCAACGGACATGACATCACAAAGAGCTCACATCTGTTGCCTGGAGAGGAAGGGATGCCGCTTACAGGCCTTGTTAAGGAGGGGGGGGGACTCTAAAAACATTATAAGTCAGACAGTGGTCCAACCTCCACAGAGAAAGTGGAGAGCAACGGACATGACATCACAAAGAACTCACCTCTGTTGCCTGGAGAGGAAGGGATGCCGCTTACTGGCCTTGTTATGGGGTGGGGGGAGAATCTCTAAAACATTATAAGTCAGACAGTGGTCCAACCTCCACAGAGAAAGTGGAGAGCAACGGACATGACATCACAAAGAGCTCACCTCTGTTGGCTGGAGAGGAAGGGATGCCGCTTACAGGCCTTGTTAAGGAGGGCCCGGACTCTAAAAACATTATAAGTCAGACAGTGGACCTACCTCCATAGAGAAAGTGGAGAGCAACGGACATGACATCACAAAGAGCTCACCTCTGTTGCCTGGAGAGGAAGGGATGCCGCTTACTGGCCTTGTTATGCGGGGGGGGGGGGGGATCTCTAAAACATTATAAGTCAGACAGTGGGCCAACCTCCACAGAGAAAGTGGAGAGCAACGGACATGACATCACAAAGAGCTCACCTCTGTTGCCTGGAGAGGAAGGGATGCCGCTTACAGGCCTTGTTAAGGAGGGCCCGGACTCTAAAAACATTATAAGTCAGACAGTGGACCTACCTCCATAGAGAAAGTGGAGAGCAACGGACATGACATCACAAAGAGCTCACCTCTGTTGCCTGGAGAGGAAGGGATGCCGCTTACAGGCCTTGTTATGTGGGGGGGGGGGACTCTAAAAACATTATAAGTCAGACAGTGGTCCAACCTCCACAGAGAAAGTGGAGAGCAACGGACATGACATCACAAAGAACTCACCTCTGTTGCCTGGAGAGGAAGGGATGCTGCTTACTGGCCTTGTTATGGGGTGGGGGGAGAATCTCTAAAACTTTATAAGTCAGACAGTGGGCCAACCTCCACAGAGAAAGTGGAGAGCAACGGACATGACATCACAAAGAGCTCACATCTGTTGCCTGGAGAGGAAGGGATGCCGCTTACAGGCCTTGTTAAGGAGGGCCCGGACTCTAAAAATATTATAAGTCAGACAGTGGACCTACCTCAATAGAGAAAGTGGAGAGCAGCGGACATGACATCACAAAGAGCTCACCTCTGTTGCCTGGAGAGGAAGGGATGCCGCTTACAGGCCTTGTTAAGGAGGGCCCGGACTCTAAAAACATTATAAGTCAGACAGTGGACCTAGCTCCATAGAGAAAGTGGAGAGCAGCGGACATGACATCACAAAGAGCTCACCTCTGTTGTCTGGAGAGGAAGGGATGCCGCTTACTGGCCTTGTTATGGGGGGGGGGAATCTCTAAAACATTATAAGTCAGACAGTGGGCCAACCTCCACAGAGAAAGTGGAGAGCAACGGACATGACATCACAAAGAGCTCACATCTGTTGCCTGGAGAGGAAGGGATGCCGCTTACAGGCCTTGTTAAGGAGGGGGGGGGACTCTAAAAACATTATAAGTCAGACAGTGGTCCAACCTCCACAGAGAAAGTGGAGAGCAACGGACATGACATCACAAAGAACTCACCTCTGTTGCCTGGAGAGGAAGGGATGCCGCTTACTGGCCTTGTTATGGGGTGGGGGGAGAATCTCTAAAACATTATAAGTCAGACAGTGGTCCAACCTCCACAGAGAAAGTGGAGAGCAACGGACATGACATCACAAAGAGCTCACCTCTGTTGGCTGGAGAGGAAGGGATGCCGCTTACAGGCCTTGTTAAGGAGGGCCCGGACTCTAAAAACATTATAAGTCAGACAGTGGACCTACCTCCATAGAGAAAGTGGAGAGCAACGGACATGACATCACAAAGAGCTCACCTCTGTTGCCTGGAGAGGAAGGGATGCCGCTTACTGGCCTTGTTATGCGGGGGGGGGGGGGAATCTCTAAAACATTATAAGTCAGACAGTGGGCCAACCTCCACAGAGAAAGTGGAGAGCAACGGACATGACATCACAAAGAGCTCACCTCTGTTGCCTGGAGAGGAAGGGATGCCGCTTACAGGCCTTGTTAAGGAGGGCCCGGACTCTAAAAACATTATAAGTCAGACAGTGGACCTACCTCCATAGAGAAAGTGGAGAGCAACGGACATGACATCACAAAGAGCTCACCTCTGTTGCTTGGAGAGGAAGGGATGCCGCTTACTGGCCTTGTTATGGGGGGGGGGACTCTAAAAACATTATAAGTCAGACAGTGGTCCAACATCCACAGAGAAAGTGGAGAGCAACGGACATGACATCACAAAGAGCTCACCTGTGTTGCCTGGAGAGGAAGGGATGCCGCTTACTGGCCTTGTTATGGGGGGGGGGGGGAATCTCTAAAACATTATAAGTCAGACAGTGGGCCAACCTCCACAGAGAAAGTGGAGAGCAACGGACATGACATCACAAAGAACTCACCTCTGTTGCCTGGAGAGGAAGGGATGCCGCTTACAGGCCTTGTTAAGGAGGGGGGGGGACTCTAAAAACATTATAAGTCAGACAGTGGTCCAACCTCCACAGAGAAAGTGGAGAGCAACGGACATGACATCACAAAGAACTCACCTCTGTTGCCTGGAGAGGAAGGGATGCCGCTTACTGGCCTTGTTATGGGGTGGGGGGAGAATCTCTAAAACATTATAAGTCAGACAGTGGTCCAACCTCCACAGAGAAAGTGGAGAGCAACGGACATGACATCACAAAGAGCTCACCTCTGTTGCCTGGAGAGGAAGGGATGCCGCTTACAGGCCTTGTTAAGGAGGGCCCGGACTCTAAAAACATTATAAGTCAGACAGTGGACCTACCTCCATAGAGAAAGTGGAGAGCAACGGACATGACATCACAAAGAGCTCACCTCTGTTGCCTGGAGAGGAAGGGATGCCGCTTACTGGCCTTGTTATGGGGGGGGGGGAATCTCTAAAACATTATAAGTCAGACAGTGGGCCAACGTCCACAGAGAAAGTGGAGAGCAACGGACATGACATCACAAAGAGCTCACCTCTGTTGCCTGGAGAGGAAGGGATGCCGCTTACAGGCCTTGTTAAGGAGGGGGGGGGACTCTAAAAACATTATAAGTCAGACAGTGGTCCAACCTCCACAGAGAAAGTGGAGAGCAACGGACATGACATCACAAAGAACTCACCTCTGTTGCCTGGAGAGGAAGGGATGCTGCTTACTGGCCTTGTTCTGGGGTGGGGGGAGAATCTCTAAAACATTATAAGTCAGGCAGTGGTCCAACCTCCACAGAGAAAGTGGAGAGCAACGGACATGACATCACAAAGAACTCACCTATGTTGCCTGGAGAGGAAGGGATGCCGCTTACAGGCCTTGTTAAGGAGGGCCCGGACTTTAAAAACATTATAAGTCAGACAGTAGGCCTACCTCCACAGAGAAAGTGGAGAGCAACGGACATGACATCACAAAGAGCTCACCTCTGTTGCCTGGAGAGGAAGGGATGCCGCTTACAGGCCTTGTTAAGGAGGGCCCGGACTCTATAAACATTATAAGTCAGACAGTGGACCTACCTCCATAGAGAAAGTGGAGAGCAACGGACATGACATCACAAAGAACTCACCTCTGATGCCTGGAGAGGAAGGGATGCCGCTTACTGGCCTTGTTATGGGGGGCGGGACTCTAAAAACATTATAAGTCAGACAGTGGGCCAACCTCCACAGAGAAAGTGGAGAGCAACGGACATGACATCACAAAGAGCTCACCTCTGTTGCCAGGAGAGGAAGGCATGCCGCTTACTGGCCTTGTTATGGGGGGGGGGGACTCTAAAAACATTATAAGTCAGACAGTGGACCTACGTCCATAGAGAAAGTGGAGAGCAACGGACATGGCATCACAAAGAACGCACCTCTGTTGCCTGGAGAGGAAGGGATGCCGCTTACTGGCCTTGTTATGGGGTGGGGGGAGAATCTCTAAAACATTATAAGTCAGACAGTGGGCCAACCTCCACAGAGAAAGTGGAGAGCAACGGACATGACATCACAAAGAGCTCACCTGTGTTGCCTGGAGAGGAAGGGATGCCGCTTACTGGCCTTGTTATGGGGGGGGGGAATCTCTAAAACATTATAAGTCAGACAGTGGGCCAACCTCCACAGAGAAAGTGGAGAGCAACGGACATGACATCAGAAAGGGCTCACCTCTGTTGCCTGGAGAGGAAGGGATGCCGCTTACAGGCCTTGTTAAGGAGGGCCCGGACTCTAAAAACATTATAAGTCAGACAGTGGACCTACCTCCATAGAGAAAGTGGAGAGCAACGGACATGACATCACAAAGAGCGCACCTCTGTTGCCTGGAGAGGAAGGGATGCCGCTTACTGGCCTTGTTATGGGGTGGGGGGAGAATCTCTAAAACATTATAAGTCAGACAGTGGGCCAACCTCCACAGAGAAAGTGGAGAGCAACGGACATGACATCACAAAGAGCTCACCTGTGTTGCCTGGAGAGGAAGGGATGCCGCTTACTGGCCTTGTTATGGGGGGGGGGGGAATCTCTAAAACATTATAAGTCAGACAGTGGGCCAACCTCCACAGAGAACGTGGAGAGCAACGGACATGACATCAGAAAGGGCTCACCTCTGTTGCCTGGAGAGGAAGGGATGCCGCTTACAGGCCTTGTTAAGGAGGGGGGGGGACTCTAAAAACATTATAAGTCAGACAGTGGTCCAACCTCCACAGAGAAAGTGGAGAGCAACGGACATGACATCACAAAGAACTCACCTCTGTTGCCTGGAGAGGAAGGGATGCCGCTTACTGGCCTTGTTATGGGGGGGGGGGGAGAATCTCTAAAACATTATAAGTCAGACAGTGGTCCAACCTCCACGGAGAAAGTGGAGAGCAACGGACATGACATCACAAAGAGCTCACCTCTGTTGCCTGGAGAGGAAGGGATGCCGCTTACAGGCCTTGTTAAGGAGGGCTCGGACTCTAAAAACATTATAAGTCAGACAGTGGACCTACCTCCATAGAGAAAGTGGAGAGCAACGGACATGACATCACAAAGAGCTCACCTCTGTTGCCTGGAGAGGAAGGGATGCTCCTTACTGGCCTTGTTATGGGGGGGGGGGAATCTCTAAAACATTATAAGTCAGACAGTGGGCCAAACTCCACAGAGAAAGTGGAGAGCAACGGACATGACATCACAAAGAGCTCACCTCTGTTGCCTGGAGAGGAAGGGATGCCGCTTACAGGCCTTGTTAAGGAGGGGGGGGGGACTCTAAAAACATTATAAGTCAGACAGTGGTCCAACCTCCACAGAGAAAGTGGAGAGCAACGGACATGACATCACAAAGAACTCACCTCCGTTGCCTGGAGAGGAAGGGATGCTGCTTACTGGCCTTGTTATGGGGTGGGGGGAGAATCTCTAAAACATTATAAGTCAGACAGTGGGCCAACCTCCACAGAGAAAGTGGAGAGCAACAGACATGACATCACAAAGAGCTCACCTCTGTTGCCTAGAGAGGAAGGGATGCCGCTTACAGGCCTTGTTAAGGAGGGCCCGGACTCTAAAAACATTATAAGTCAGACAGTGGACCTACCTCCATAGAGAAAGTGGAGAGCAACGGACATGACATCACAAAGAGCTCACCTCTGTTGCCTGGAGAGGAAGGGATGCCGCTTACAGGCCTTGTTAAGGAGGGCCCGGACTCTAAAAACATTATAAGTCAGACAGTGGACCTACCTCCATAGAGAAAGTGGAGAGCAACGGACATGACATCACAAAGAGCTCACCTCTGTTGCTTGGAGAGGAAGGGATGCCGCTTACTGGCCTTGTTATGGGGGGGGGGACTCTAAAAACATTATAAGTCAGACAGTGGTCCAACATCCACAGAGAAAGTGGAGAGCAACGGACATGACATCACAAAGAGCTCACCTGTGTTGCCTGGAGAGGAAGGGATGCCGCTTACTGGCCTTGTTATGGGGGGGGGGGAATCTCTAAAACATTATAAGTCAGACAGTGGGCCAACCTCCACAGAGAAAGTGGAGACCAACGGACATGACATCACAAAGAGCTCACCTCTGTTGCCTGGAGAGGAAGGGATGCCGCTTACAGGCCTTGTTAAGGAGGGGGGGGGACTCTAAAAACATTATAAGTCAGACAGTGGTCCAACCTCCACAGAGAAAGTGGAGAGCAACGGACATGACATCACAAAGAACTCACCTCTGTTGCCTGGAGAGGAAGGGATGCCGCTTACTGGCCTTGTTATGGGGTGGGGGGAGAATCTCTAAAACATTATAAGTCAGACAGTGGTCCAACCTCCACAGAGAAAGTGGAGAGCAACGGACATGACATCACAAAGAGCTCACCTCTGTTGCCTGGAGAGGAAGGGATGCCGCTTACAGGCGTTGTTAAGGAGGGCCCGGACTCTAAAAAC
This sequence comes from Paroedura picta, assembly GCF_049243985.1. NCBI lineage: Eukaryota > Metazoa > Chordata > Lepidosauria > Squamata > Gekkonidae > Paroedura > Paroedura picta. The sequence goes on from NC_135375.1 coordinate 116,902,166, forward strand.
ATTATAAGTCAGACAGTGGGCCTACCTCCACAGAGAAAGTGGAGAGCAACGGACATGACATCACAAATAACTCACCTCTGTTGCCTGGAGAGGAAGGGATGCCGCTTACAGGCCTTGTTAAGGAGGGCCCGGACTCTAAAAACATTATAAGTCAGACAGTGGACCTACCTCCATAGAGAAAGTGGAGAGCAACGGACATGACATCACAAAGAGCTCACCTCTGTTGCCTGGAGAGGAAGGGATGCCGCTTACAGGCCTTGTTATGTGGGGGGGGGGGGGACTCTAAAAACATTATAATTCAGACAATGGTCCAACCTCCACAGAGAAAGTGTAGAGCAACGGACATGACATCACAAAGAACTCACCTCTGTTGCCTGGAGAGGAAGGGATGCTGCTTACTGGCCTTGTTATGGGGTGGGGGGAGAATCTCTAAAACTTTATAAGTCAGACAGTGGGCCAACCTCCACAGAGAAAGTGGAGAGCAACGGACATGACATCACAAAGAGCTCACATCTGTTGCCTGGAGAGGAAGGGATGCCGCTTACAGGCCTTGTTAAGGAGGGCCCGGACTCTAAAAATATTATAAGTCAGACAGTGGACCTACCTCCATAGAGAAAGTGGAGAGCAGCGGACATGACATCACAAAGAGCTCACCTCTGTTGTCTGGAGAGGAAGGGATGCCGCTTACTGGCCTTGTTATGGGGGGGGGGGAATCTCTAAAACATTATAAGTCAGACAGTGGGCCAACCTCCACAAAGAAAGTGGAGAGCAACGGACATGACATAACAAAGAGCTCACATCTGTTGCCTGGAGAGGAAGGGATGCCGCTTACAGGCCTTGTTAAGGAGGGGGGGGGGACTCTAAAAACATTATAAGTCAGACAGTGGTCCAACCTCCACAGAGAAAGTGGAGAGCAACGGACATGACATCACAAAGAACTCACCTCTGTTGCCTGGAGAGGAAGGGATGCCGCTTACTGGCCTTGTTATGGGGTGGGGGGAGAATCTCTAAAACATTATAAGTCAGACAGTGGTCCAACCTCCACAGAGAAAGTGGAGAGCAACGGACATGACATCACAAAGAGCTCACCTCTGTTGCCTGGAGAGGAAGGGATGCCGCTTACAGGCCTTGTTAAGGAGGGCTCGGACTCTAAAAACATTATAAGTCAGACAGTGGACCTACCTCCATAGAGAAAGTGGAGAGCAACGGACATGACATCACAAAGAGCTCACCTCTGTTGCCTGGAGAGGAAGGGATGCTCCTTACTGGCCTTGTTATGGGGGGGGGGGGAATCTCTAAAACATTATAAGTCAGACAGTGGGCCAACCTCCACAGAGAAAGTGGAGAGCAACGGACATGACATCACAAAGAGCTCACCTCTGTTGCCTGGAGAGGAAGGGATGCCGCTTACAGGCCTTGTTAAGGAGGGGGGGGGACTCTAAAAACATTATAAGTCAGACAGTGGTCCAACCTCCACAGAGAAAGTGGAGAGCAACGGACATGACATCACAAAGAACTCACCTCCGTTGCCTGGAGAGGAAGGGATGCTGCTTACTGGCCTTGTTATGGGGTGGGGGGAGAATCTCTAAAACATTATAAGTCAGACAGTGGGCCAACCTCCACAGAGAAAGTGGAGAGCAACAGACATGACATCACAAAGAGCTCACCTCTGTTGCCTGGAGAGGAAGGGATGCCGCTTACAGGCCTTGTTAAGGAGGGCCCGGACTCTAAAAACATTATAAGTCAGACAGTGGACCTACCTCCATAGAGAAAGTGGAGAGCAACGGACATGACATCACAAAGAGCTCACCTCTGTTGCCTGGAGAGGAAGGGATGCCGCTTACAGGCCTTGTTAAGGAGGGCCCGGACTCTAAAAACATTATAAGTCAGACAGTGGACCTACCTCCATAGAGAAAGTGGAGAGCAACGGACATGACATCACAAAGAGCTCACCTCTGTTGCTTGGAGAGGAAGGGATGCCGCTTACTGGCCTTGTTATGGGGGGGGGGGACTCTAAAAACATTATAAGTCAGACAGTGGTCCAACATCCACAGAGAAAGTGGAGAGCAACGGACATGACATCACAAAGAGCTCACCTGTGTTGCCTGGAGAGGAAGGGATGCCGCTTACTGGCCTTGTTATGGGGGGGGGGGAATCTCTAAAACATTATAAGTCAGACAGTGGGCCAACCTCCACAGAGAAAGTGGAGACCAACGGACATGACATCACAAAGAGCTCACCTCTGTTGCCTGGAGAGGAAGGGATGCCGCTTACAGGCCTTGTTAAGGAGGGGGGGGGGACTCTAAAAACATTATAAGTCAGACAGTGGTCCAACCTCCACAGAGAAAGTGGAGAGCAACGGACATGACATCACAAAGAACTCACCTCTGTTGCCTGGAGAGGAAGGGATGCCGCTTACTGGCCTTGTTATGGGGTGGGGGGAGAATCTCTAAAACATTATAAGTCAGACAGTGGTCCAACCTCCACAGAGAAAGTGGAGAGCAACGGACATGACATCACAAAGAGCTCACCTCTGTTGCCTGGAGAGGAAGGGATGCCGCTTACAGGCGTTGTTAAGGAGGGCCCGGACTCTAAAAACATTATAAGTCAGACAGTGGACCTACCTCCATAGAGAAAGTGGAGAGCAACGGACATGACATCACAAAGAGCTCACCTCTGTCCCTGGAGAGGAAGGGATGCCGCTTACTGGCCTTGTTATGCGGGGGGGGGGGAATCTCTAAAACATTATAAGTCAGACAGTGGGCCAACCTCCACAGAGAAAGTGGAGAGCAACGGACATGACATCACAAAGAGCTCACCTCTGTTGCCTGGAGAGGAAGGGATGCCGCTTACAGGCCTTGTTATGTGGGGGGGGGGGGACTCTAAAAACATTATAATTCAGACAATGGTCCAACCTCCACAGAGAAAGTGTAGAGCAACGGACATGACATCACAAAGAACTCACCTCTGTTGCCTGGAGAGGAAGGGATGCTGCTTACTGGCCTTGTTATGGGGTGGGGGGAGAATCTCTAAAACTTTATAAGTCAGACAGTGGGCCAACCTCCACAGAGAAAGTGGAGAGCAACGGACATGACATCACAAAGAGCTCACATCTGTTGCCTGGAGAGGAAGGGATGCCGCTTACAGGCCTTGTTAAGGAGGGCCCGGACTCTAAAAATATTATAAGTCAGACAGTGGACCTACCTCCATAGAGAAAGTGGAGAGCAGCGGACATGACATCACAAAGAGCTCACCTCTGTTGTCTGGAGAGGAAGGGATGCCGCTTACTGGCCTTGTTATGGGGGGGGGGGGAATCTCTAAAACATTATAAGTCAGACAGTGGGCCAACCTCCACAAAGAAAGTGGAGAGCAACGGACATGACATAACAAAGAGCTCACATCTGTTGCCTGGAGAGGAAGGGATGCCGCTTACAGGCCTTGTTAAGGAGGGGGGGGGGACTCTAAAAACATTATAAGTCAGACAGTGGTCCAACCTCCACAGAGAAAGTGGAGAGCAACGGACATGACATCACAAAGAACTCACCTCTGTTGCCTGGAGAGGAAGGGATGCCGCTTACTGGCCTTGTTATGGGGTGGGGGGAGAATCTCTAAAACATTATAAGTCAGACAGTGGTCCAACCTCCACAGAGAAAGTGGAGAGCAACGGACATGACATCACAAAGAGCTCACCTCTGTTGCCTGGAGAGGAAGGGATGCCGCTTACAGGCCTTGTTAAGGAGGGCCCGGACTCTAAAAACATTATAAGTCAGACAGTGGACCTACCTCCATAGAGAAATTGGAGAGCAACGGACATAACATCACAAAGAGCACACCTCTGTTGCCTGGAGAGGAAGGGATGCCGCTTACTGGCCTTGTTATGCGGGGGGGGGGGGGGGAATCTCTAAAACATTATAAGTCAGACAGTGGGCCAACCTCCACAGAGAAAGTGGAGAGCAACGGACATGACATCACAAAGAGCTCACCTCTGTTGCCTGGAGAGGAAGGGATGCTGCTTACTGGCCTTGTTATGGGGTGGGGGGAGAATCTCTAAAACTTTATAAGTCAGACAGTGGGCCAACCTCCACAGAGAAAGTGGAGAGCAACGGACATGACATCACAAAGAGCTCACATCTGTTGCCTGGAGAGGAAGGGATGCCGCTTACAGGCCTTGTTAAGGAGGGCCCGGACTCTAAAAATATTATAAGTCAGACAGTGGACCTACCTCCATAGAGAAAGTGGAGAGCAGCGGACATGACATCACAAAGAGCTCACCTCTGTTGTCTGGAGAGGAAGGGATGCCGCTTACTGGCCTTGTTATGGGGGGGGGGGAATCTCTAAAACATTATAAGTCAGACAGTGGGCCAACCTCCACAAAGAAAGTGGAGAGCAACGGACATGACATAACAAAGAGCTCACATCTGTTGCCTGGAGAGGAAGGGATGCCGCTTACAGGCCTTGTTAAGGAGGGGGGGGGGACTCTAAAAACATTATAAGTCAGACAGTGGTCCAACCTCCACAGAGAAAGTGGAGAGCAACGGACATGACATCACAAAGAACTCACCTCTGTTGCCTGGAGAGGAAGGGATGCCGCTTACTGGCCTTGTTATGGGGTGGGGGGAGAATCTCTAAAACATTATAAGTCAGACAGTGGTCCAACCTCCACAGAGAAAGTGGAGAGCAACGGACATGACATCACAAAGAGCTCACCTCTGTTGCCTGGAGAGGAAGGGATGCCGCTTACAGGCCTTGTTAAGGAGGGCCCGGACTCTAAAAACATTATAAGTCAGACAGTGGACCTACCTCCATAGAGAAATTGGAGAGCAACGGACATGACATCACAAAGAGCTCACCTCTGTTGCCTGGAGAGGAAGGGATGCCGCTTACTGGCCTTGTTATGCGGGGGGGGGGAATTTCTAAAACATTATAAGTCAGACAGTGGGCCAACCTCCACAGAGAAAGTGGAGAGCAACGGACATGACATCACAAAGAGCTCACCTCTGTTGCCTGGAGAGGAAGGGATGCCGCTTACAGGTCTTGTTATGTGGGGGGGGGGGACTCTAAAAACATTATAAGTCAAACAGTGGTCCAACCTCCACAGAGAAAGTGGAGAGCAACGGACATGACATCACAAAGAACTCACCTCTGTTGCCTGGAGAGGAAGGGATGCTGCTTACTGGCCTTGTTATGGGGTGGGGGGAGAATCTCTAAAACTTTATAAGTCAGACAGTGGGCCAACCTCCACAGAGAAAGTGGAGAGCAACGGACATGACATCACAAAGAGCTCACATCTGTTGCCTGGAGAGGAAGGGATGCCGCTTACAGGCCTTGTTAAGGAGGGCCCGGACTCTAAAAATATTATAAGTCAGACAGTGGACCTACCTCCATAGAGAAAGTGGAGAGCAGCGGACATGACATCACAAAGAGCTCACCTCTGTTGTCTGGAGAGGAAGGGATGCCGCTTACTGGCCTTGTTATGGGGGGGGGGAATCTCTAAAACATTATAAGTCAGACACTGGACCTACCTCCATAGAGAAAGTGGAGAGCAACGGACATGACATCACAAAGAACTCACCTCTGTTGCCTGGAGAGGAAGGGATGCCGCTTACTGGCCTTGTTATGGGGTGGGGGGAGAATCTCTTAAACATTATAAGTCAGACAGTGGGCCAACCTCCACAGAGAAAGTGGAGAGCAATGGACCAGACATCACAAAGAGCTCACCTCTGTTGCCTGGAGAGGAAGGGATGCCGCTTACAGGCCTTATTAAGGAGGGCCCGGACTCTAAAAACATTATAAGTCAGACAGTGGACCTACCTCCATAGAGAAAGTGGAGAGCAACGGACATGACATCACAAAGAGCTCACCTCTGTTGCCTGGAGAGGAAGGGATGCCGGTTACAGGCCTTGTTAAGGAGGGCCCGGACTCTAAAAACATTATAAGTCAGACAGTGGACCTACCTCCATAGAGAAGTGGAGAGCAACAGACATGACATCACAAAGAGCTCACCTCTGTTGCCTGGAGAGGAAGGGATGCCGCTTACTGGCCTTGTTATGGGGGGGGGGGACTCTAAAAACATTATAAGTCAGACAGTGGACCTACCTCCATAGAGAAAGTAGAGAGCAACAGACATGACATCACAAAGAACTCACCTCTGTGGCCTGGAGAGGAAGGGATGCCGCTTACTGGCCTTGTTATGGGGGGGGGGGGAGAATCTCTAAAACATTATAAGTCAGACAGTGGTCCAACCTCCACAGAGAAAGTGGAGAGCAACGGACATGACATCACAAAGAGCTCACCTCTGTTGCCTGGAGAGGAAGGATGCCGCTTACAGGCCTTGTTAAGGAGGGCCCGGACTCTAAAAACATTATAAGTCAGACAGTGGACCTACCTCCATAGAGAACAGTGGAGAGCAACGGACATGACATCACAAAGAGCTCACCTCTGTTGCCTGGAGAGGAAGGGATGCCGCTTACTGGCCTTGTTATGGGGGGGGGGGGGAATCTCTAAAACATTATAAGTCAGACAGTGGGCCAACCTCCACAGAGAAAGTGGAGAGCAACGGACATGACATCACAAAGAGCTCACCTCTGTTGCCTGGAGAGGAAGGGATGCCGCTTACAGGCCTTGTTAAGGAGGGCCCGGACTCTAAAAACATTATAAGTCAGACCGTGGACCTACCTCCATAGAGAAAGTGGAGAGCAACGGACATGACATCACAAAGAGCTCACCTCTGTTGCCTGGAGAGGAAGGATGCCGCTTACAGGCCTTGTTAAGGAGGGCCCGGACTCTAAAAACATTATAAGTCAGACAGTGGACCTACCTCCATAGAGAAAGTGGAGAGCAACGGACATGACATCACAAAGAGCTCACCTCTGTTGCCTGGAGAGGAAGGGATGCCGCTTACTGGCCTTGTTATGCGGGGGGGGACTCTAAAAACATTATAAGTCAGCCAGTGGTCCAACATCCACAGAGAAAGTGGAGAGCAACGGACATGACATCACAAAGAGCTCACCTGTGTTGCCTGGAGAGGAAGGGATGCCGCTTACTGGCCTTGTTATGGCGGGGGGGGGGAATCTCTAAAACATTATAAGTCAGACAGTGGGCCAACCTCCACAGAGAAAGTGGAGAGCAACGGACATGACATCACAAAGACCTCACCTCTGTTGCCAGGAGAGGAAGGCATGCAGCTTACTAGCCTTGTTATGGGGGGGGGACTCTAAAAACATTATAAGTCAGACAGTGGACCTACCTCCATAGAGAAAGTGGAGAGCAATGGACATGGCATCACAAAGAGCTCACCTGTGTTGCCTGGAGAGGAAGGGATGCCGCTTACTGGCCTTGTTATGGGGGGGGGGGAATCTCTAAAACATTATAAGTCAGACAGTGGGCCAACCTCCACAGAGAAAGTGGAGAGCAACGGACATGACATCACAAAGGGCTCACCTCTGTTGCCTGGAGAGGAAGGGATGCCGCTTACAGGCCTTGTAAGGAGGGGGGGGGGGACTCTAAAAACATTATAAGTCAGACAGTGGTCCAACCTCCACAGAGAAAGTGGAGAGCAACGGACAGACATCACAAAGAACTCACCTCTGTTGCCTGGAGAGGAAGGGATGCCGCTTACTGGCCTTGTTATGGGGTGGGGGGGGAATCTCTAAAACATTATAAGTCAGACAGTGGGCCAACCTCCACAGAGAAAGTGGAGAGCAACGGACATGACATCACAAAGAGCTCACCTCTGTTGCCAGGAGAGGAAGGCATGCCGCTTACTGGCCTTGTTATGGGGGGGGGGACTCTAAAAACATTATAAGTCAGACAGTGGACCTACCTCCATAGAGAAAGTGGAGAGCAACGGACATGGCATCACAAAGAGCTCACCTGTGTTGCCTGGAGAGGAAGGGATGCCGCTTACTGGCCCTGTTATGGGGGGGGGGAATCTCTAAAACATTATAAGTCAGACACTGGGACCTACCTCCATAGAGAAAGTGGAGAGCAACGGACATGACATCACAAAGAACTCACCTCTGTTGCCTGGAGAGGAAGGGATGCCGCTTACTGGCCTTGTTATGGGGTGGGGGGAGAATCTCTTAAACATTATAAGTCAGACAGTGGGCCAACCTCCACAGAGAAAGTGGAGAGCAATGGACCAGACATCACAAAGAGCTCACCTCTGTTGCCTGGAGAGGAAGGGATGCCGCTTACAGGCCTTATTAAGGAGGGCCCGGACTCTAAAAACATTATAAGTCAGACAGTGGACCTACCTCCATAGAGAAAGTGGAGAGCAACGGACATGACATCACAAAGAGCTCACCTCTGTTGCCTGGAGAAGAAGGGATGCCGGTTACAGGCCTTGTTAAGGAGGGCCCGGACTCTAAAAACATTATAAGTCAGACAGTGGACCTACCTCCATAGAGAAAGTGGAGAGCAACGGACATGACATCACAAGAGCTCACCTCTGTTGCCTGGAGAGGAAGGGATGCCGCTTACTGGCCTTGTTATGGGGGGGGGGGGGACTCTAAAAACATTATAAGTCAGACAGTGGACCTACCTCCATAGAGAAAGTAGAGAGGCAACAGACATGACATCACAAAGAACTCACCTCTGTGGCCTGGAGAGGAAGGGATGCCGCTACTGGCCTTGTTATGGGGGGGGGGGGAATCTCTAAAACATTATAAGTCAGACAGTGGGCCTACCTCCACAGAGAAAGTGGAGAGCAACGGACATGACGTCACAAAGAGCTCACCTCTGTTGCCTGGAGAGGAAGGGATGCCGCTTACAGGCCTTGTTAAGGAGGGCCCGGACTCTAAAACTAAAAACATTATAAGTCAGACAGTGGGCCTACCTCCATAGAGAAAGTAGAGAGCAACGGACATGACATCACAAAGAACTCACCTCTGTTGCCTGGAGAGGAAGGGATGGCGCTTACTGGCCTTGTTATGGGGGGGGGGGAAATCTCTAAAACATTATAAGTCAGACAGTGGGCCTACCTCCATAGAGAAAGTGGAGAGCAACGGACATGACGTCACAAAGACCTCACCTCTCTTGCCTGGAGAGGAAGGGATGCCGCTTACAGGCCTTGTTAAGGAGGGCCCGGACTCTAAAAACATTATAAGTCAGACAGTGGGCCAACCTCCACAGAGAAAGTGGAGAGCAACGGACATGACATCACAAAGGGCTCACCTCTGTTGCCTGGAGAGGAAGGGATGCCGCTTACAGGCCTTGTTAAGGAGGGGGGGGGACTCTAAAAACATTATAAGTCAGACAGTGGTCCAACCTCCACAGAGAAAGTGGAGAGCAACGGACATGACATCACAAAGAACTCACCTCTGTTGCCTGGAGAGGAAGGGATGCCGCTTACTGGCCTTGTTATGGGGTGGGGG